>NW_027413145.1:222709-462162 GCF_048544455.1 Silene latifolia | reverse complement strand
CGTTGCTTATTAGTCGTTGTGACACTTTGTGTGAATCATTTGTCCTAGTTCATTAGTCATTGTGACTCGTCGTGTGAATCATTTGTCCTTGTTCATTAGCCATTGTGACTCGTCGTGTGAGTCATTTGTCTTTGGTCATTAGTCCTTGTGACTCGTTGTGTGAACCATTTCTCCTTGCTTATTAGTCGTTGTGACTCTTTGTGTGAATCATTTGTAGTTGTTCATTAGTCAGTGTGACTCGTTGTGTGAATCATTTGTCCTAGTTCATTAGTCCTTGTGACTCGTTGTGTGACCAATTTGTCCTTGTTCATTAGTCATTTGTGACTCGTTACCGTGAATCATTTGTCCTAGTTCATTAGTCATTGTGACTCGTCGTGTGAATCATTTGTCCTTGTTCATTAGCCATTGTGACTCGTTGTGTGAATCATTTGTCCTTGTTCATTAGTTATTGTGACTCTTTGTGTGAATCATTTTGTCCTAGTTAATTACACATTGTGACTCGTTGTGCGAATCATTTGTCTTTATTCATTAGTCATTATGTCTCGTTGTGTGAATCATTTGTCCTTGTTCATTAGTCCTTGTGACTCGTTGTGTGAACCATTTGTCCTTGTTCATTAGTTATTGCGACTCTTTGTGTGAATCATTTGTCCTAGTTAATTACTCATTGTGACTCGTCGTGTGAATCATTTGTCTTTGGTCATTAGGCCTTGTGACTCGTAGTGTGGACCATTTCTCCTTGCTTATTAGTCATTGTGACTCTTTGTGTGAATCATTTGTAATTGTTCATTAGTCATTGTGACTCGTTGTGTGAATCATTTGTCCTTGTTCATTAGTCCTTGTGACTCGTTGTGTGACCAATTTGTCCTTGTTCATTAGTCATTGTGACTCATTGTGTGAATCATTTGTCCTAGTTCATTAGCCATTGTGACTCGTTGTATGATCATTTGTCCTTGTTCATTAGTTATTGTGACTCTTTGTGTGAATCATTTTGTCCTAGTTAATTACACATTGTGACTCGTTGTGCGAACCATTTGTCTTTATTCATTAGTCATTATGTCTCGTTGTGTTAATCATTTGTCCTTATTCATTAGTCCTTGTGACTCGTTGTGTGAACCATTTGTCCTTGTTTATTAGTCATTGTGACTGTTTGTGTGAATCATTTGTCCTAGTTCATTAGTCATTGTGACTCGTCGTGTGAATCTTTTGTCTTTGGTCATTAGGTCTTTGGTCATTAGGCCTTGTGACTCGTTGTGTGAATCATTTGTCCTAGTTCATTAGTCCTTGTGACTCGTTGTGTGACCAATTTGTCCTTGTTCATTAGTCATTGTGACTCGTTCTGTGAATCATTTGTCCTAGTTCATTAGTCATTGTGACTCGTCGTGTGAATCATTTGTCCTTGTTCATTAGCCATTGTGACTCGTGTGAATCATTTGTCCTTGTTCATTAGTTATTGTGACTCTTTGTGTGAATCATTTTGTCCTAGTTAATTACACATTGTGACTCGTTGTGCGAACCATTTGTCTTTATTCATTAGTCATTATGTCTCGTTGTGTGAATCATTTGTCCTTGTTCATTAGTCCTTGTGACTCGTTGTGTGAACCATTTGTCCTTGTTATTAGTCATTGTGACTATTTGTGTGAATCATTTGTCCTAGTTCATTAGTCATTGTGACTCGTCGTGTGAATCATTTGTCTTTGGTCATTAGTCCTTGTGACTCGTTGTGTGAACCATTTCTCCTTGCTTTGTGTGAATCATTTGTCCTAGTTAATTACTCATTGTGACTCGTCGTGTGAATCATTTGTCTTTGGTCATTAGGCCTTGTGACTCGTAGTGTGGACCATTTCTCCTTGCTTATTAGTCATTGTGACTCTTTGTGTGAATCATTTGTAATTGTTCATTAGTCATTGACTCGTCGTTGTGAATCATTTGTCCTTGTTCATTAGTCCTTGTGACTCGTTGTGTGACCAATTTGTCCTTGTTCATTAGTCATTGTGACTCATTGTGTGAATCATTTGTCCTAGTTCATTAGCCATTGTGACTCGTTGTATGATCATTTGTCCTTGTTCATTAGTTATTGTGACTCTTTGTGTGAATCATTTTGTCCTAGTTAATTACACATTGTGACTCGTTGTGCGAACCATTTGTCTTTATTCATTAGTCATTATGTCTCGTTGTGTTAATCATTTGTCCTTATTCATTAGTCCTTGTGACTCGTTGTGTGAACCATTTGTCCTTGTTTATTAGTCATTGTGATTTGTTTGTGTGAATCATTTGTCCTAGTTCATTAGTCATTGTGACTCGTCGTGTGAATCTTTTGTCTTTGGTCATTAGGTCTTTGGTCATTAGGCCTTGTGACTCGTTGTGTGAATCATTTGTCCTAGTTCATTAGTCCTTGTGACTCGTTGTGTGACCAATTTGTCCTTGTTCATTAGTCATTGTGACTCGTTCTGTGAATCATTTGTCCTAGTTCATTAGTCATTGTGACTCGTCGTGTGAATCATTTGTCCTTGTTCATTAGCCATTGTGACTCGTTGTGTGAATCATTTGTCCTTGTTCATTAGTTATTGTGACTCTTTGTGTGAATCATTTTGTCCTAGTTAATTACACATTGTGACTCGTTGTGCGAACCATTTGTCTTTATTCATTAGTCATTATGTCTCGTTGTGTGAATCATTTGTCCTTGTTCATTAGTCCTTGTGACTCGTTGTGTGAACCATTTGTCCTTGTTATTAGTCATTGTGACTATTTGTGTGAATCATTTGTCCTAGTTCATTAGTCATTGTGACTCGTCGTGTGAATCATTTGTCTTTGGTCATTAGTCCTTGTGACTCGTTGTGTGAACCATTTCTCCTTGCTTTGTGTGAATCATTTGTCCTAGTTCATTAGTCATTGTGACTCGTCGTGTGAATCATTTGTCCTTCTTCATTAGCCATTGTGACTCGTTGTGTGAATCATTTGTCCTTGTTCATTAGTTATTGTGACTCTTTGTGTGAATCATTTGTCCTAGTTAATTACACATTTTGACTCGTTGTGAATCATTTGTCCTTTTTCATTAGTTTTTATGACTCGTTTTATGAATCATTTGTCGTAGTTAATTAGTCATTCTGACTCGTTGTGTGAATCATTTGTCCTTGTTCATTAGTCCTTGTGACTCGTTGTGTGAACCATTTGTCCTTGTTCATTAGTTATTGCGACTCTTTGTGTGAATCATTTGTCCTAGTTAATTACTCATTGTGACTCGTCGTGTGAATCATTTGTCTTTGGTCATTAGGCCTTGTGACTCGTAGTGTGGACCATTTCTCCTTGCTTATTAGTCATTGTGACTCTTTGTGTGAATCATTTGTAGTTGTTCATTAGTCATTGTGACTCGTTGTGTGAATCATTTGTCCTTGTTCATTAGTCCTTGTGACTCGTTGTGTGACCAATTTGTCCTTGTTCATTAGTCATTGTGACTCATTGTGTGAATCATTTGTCCTAGTTCATTAGCCATTGTGACTCGTTGTATGATCATTTGTCCTTGTTCATTAGTTATTGTGACTCTTTGTGTGAATCATTTTGTCCTAGTTAATTACACATTGTGACTCGTTGTGCGAACCATTTGTCTTTATTCATTAGTCATTATGTCTCGTTGTGTTAATCATTTGTCCTTATTCATTAGTCCTTGTGACTCGTTGTGTGAACCATTTGTCCTTGTTTATTAGTCATTGTGACTGTTTGTGTGAATCATTTGTCCTAGTTCATTAGTCATTGTGACTCGTCGTGTGAATCTTTTGTCTTTGGTCATTAGGTCTTTGGTCATTAGGCCTTGTGACTCGTTGTGTGAATCATTTGTCCTAGTTCATTAGTCCTTGTGACTCGTTGTGTGACCAATTTGTCCTTGTTCATTAGTCATTGTGACTCGTTCTGTGAATCATTTGTCCTAGTTCATTAGTCATTGTGACTCGTCGTGTGAATCATTTGTCCTTGTTCATTAGCCATTGTGACTCGTTGTGTGAATCATTTGTCCTTGTTCATTAGTTATTGTGACTCTTTGTGTGAATCATTTTGTCCTAGTTAATTACACATTGTGACTCGTTGTGCGAACCATTTGTCTTTATTCATTAGTCATTATGTCTCGTTGTGTGAATCATTTGTCCTTGTTCATTAGTCCTTGTGACTCGTTGTGTGAACCATTTGTCCTTGTTATTAGTCATTGTGACTATTTGTGTGAATCATTTGTCCTAGTTCATTAGTCATTGTGACTCGTCGTGTGAATCATTTGTCTTTGGTCATTAGTCCTTGTGACTCGTTGTGTGAACCATTTCTCCTTGCTTATTAGTCGTTGTGACACTTTGTGTGAATCATTTGTCCTAGTTCATTAGTCATTGTGACTCGTCGTGTGAATCATTTGTCCTTCTTCATTAGCCATTGTGACTCGTTGTGTGAATCATTTGTCCTTGTTCATTAGTTATTGTGACTCTTTGTGTGAATCATTTGTCCTAGTTAATTACACATTTTGACTCGTTGTGAATCATTTGTCCTTTTTCATTAGTTTTTATGACTCGTTTTATGAATCATTTGTCGTAGTTAATTAGTCATTCTGACTCGTTGTGTGAATCATTTGTCCTTGTTCATTAGTCCTTGTGACTCGTTGTGTGAACCATTTGTCCTTGTTCATTAGTTATTGCGACTCTTTGTGTGAATCATTTGTCCTAGTTAATTACTCATTGTGACTCGTCGTGTGAATCATTTGTCTTTGGTCATTAGTCCTTGTGACTCGTTGTGTGAACCATTTCTCCTTGCTTATTAGTCATTGTGACTCTTTGTGTGAATCATTTGTAGTTGTTCATTAGTCATTGTGACTCTTTGTGCGAACCATTTCTCGTTGCTTATTAGTCGTTGTGACACTTTGTGTGAATCATTTGTCCTAGTTCATTAGTCATTGTGACTCGTCGTGTGAATCATTTGTCCTTGTTCATTAGCCATTGTGACTCGTCGTGTGAGTCATTTGTCTTTGGTCATTAGTCCTTGTGACTCGTTGTGTGAACCATTTCTCCTTGCTTATTAGTCGTTGTGACTCTTTGTGTGAATCATTTGTAGTTGTTCATTAGTCAGTGTGACTCGTTGTGTGAATCATTTGTCCTAGTTCATTAGTCCTTGTGACTCGTTGTGTGACCAATTTGTCCTTGTTCATTAGTCATTGTGACTCGTTCTGTGAATCATTTGTCCTAGTTCATTAGTCATTGTGACTCGTCGTGTGAATCATTTGTCCTTGTTCATTAGCCATTGTGACTCGTTGTGTGAATCATTTGTCCTTGTTCATTAGTTATTGTGACTCTTTGTGTGAATCATTTTGTCCTAGTTAATTACACATTGTGACTCGTTGTGCGAATCATTTGTCTTTATTCATTAGTCATTATGTCTCGTTGTGTGAATCATTTGTCCTTGTTCATTAGTCCTTGTGACTCGTTGTGTGAACCATTTGTCCTTGTTCATTAGTTATTGCGACTCTTTGTGTGAATCATTTGTCCTAGTTAATTACTCATTGTGACTCGTCGTGTGAATCATTTGTCTTTGGTCATTAGGCCTTGTGACTCGTAGTGTGGACCATTTCTCCTTGCTTATTAGTCATTGTGACTCTTTGTGTGAATCATTTGTAGTTGTTCATTAGTCATTGTGACTCGTTGTGTGAATCATTTGTCCTTGTTCATTAGTCCTTGTGACTCGTTGTGTGACCAATTTGTCCTTGTTCATTAGTCATTGTGACTCATTGTGTGAATCATTTGTCCTAGTTCATTAGCCATTGTGACTCGTTGTATGATCATTTGTCCTTGTTCATTAGTTATTGTGACTCTTTGTGTGAATCATTTTGTCCTAGTTAATTACACATTGTGACTCGTTGTGCGAACCATTTGTCTTTATTCATTAGTCATTATGTCTCGTTGTGTTAATCATTTGTCCTTATTCATTAGTCCTTGTGACTCGTTGTGTGAACCATTTGTCCTTGTTTATTAGTCATTGTGACTGTTTGTGTGAATCATTTGTCCTAGTTCATTAGTCATTGTGACTCGTCGTGTGAATCTTTTGTCTTTGGTCATTAGTCCTTGTGACTCGTTGTGTGAACCATTTCTCGTTGCTTATTAGTCGTTGTGACACTTTGTGTGAATCATTTGTCCTAGTTCATTAGTCATTGTGACTCGTCGTGTGAATCATTTATCCTTGTTCATTAGCCATTGTGACTTGTCGTGTGAGTCATTTGTCTTTGGTCATTAGTCCTTGTGACTCGTTGTGTGAACCATTTCTCCTTGCTTATTAGTCGTTGTGACTCTTTGTGTGAATCATTTGTAGTTGTTCATTAGTCAGTGTGACTCGTTGTGTGAATCATTTGTCCTAGTTCATTAGTCCTTGTGACTCGTTGTGTGACCAATTTGTCCTTGTTCATTAGTCATTGTGACTCGTTCTGTGAATCATTTGTCCTAGTTCATTAGTCATTGTGACTCGTCGTGTGAATCATTTGTCCTGGTTCATTAGCCATTGTGACTCGTTGTGCGAATCATTTGTCCTTGTTCATTAGTTATTGTGACTCTTTGTGTGAATCATTTGTCCTAGTTAAATACACATTGTGACTCGTTGTGAATCATTTGTCCTTTTTCATTGGTTTTTATGACTCATTTTATGAATCATTTGTCGTAGTTAATTAGTCTTTGTGACTCGTTGTGTGAATCATTTGTCCTTGTTCATTAGTTATTGTGACTCTTTGTGTGAATCATTTGTCCTTGTGACTCGTTGTGTGAACCATTTGTCCTTGTTATTAGTCATTGTGACTGTTTGTGTGAATCATTTGTCCTAGTTCATTAGTCATTGTGACTCGTCGTGTGAGTCATTTGTCTTTGGTCATTAGTCCTTGTGACTCGTTGTGTGAACCATTTTTCCTTGCTTATTAGTCGTTGTGACACTTTGTGTGAATCATTTGTCCTAGTTCATTAGTCATTGTGACTCGTCGTGTGAATCATTTGTCCTTGTTCATTAGCCATTGTGACTCGTTGTGTGAATCATTTGTCCTTGTTCATTAGTTATTGTGACTCTTTGTGTGAATCATTTGTCCTAGTTAATTACACATTGTGACTCGTTGTGAATCATTTCTCCTTTTTCATTAGTTTTTATGACTCGTTTGATGAATCATTTGTCGTAGTTAATTAGTCATTGTGACTCGTTGTGTGAATCATTTGTCCTTGTTCATTAGTCCTTGTGACTCGTTGTGTGAACCATTTGTCCTTGTTCATTAGTTATTGCGACTCTTTGTGTGAATCATTTGTCCTAGTTAATTACTCATTGTGACTCGTCGTGTGAATCATTTGTCTTTGGTCATTAGTCCTTGTGACTCGTTCTGTGAACCATTTCTCCTTGCTTATTAGTCATTGTGACTCGTCGTGTGAATCATTTGTCTTTGGTCATTAGTCATTGTGACTCGTTGTGTGAACCATTTCTCCTTGCTTATTAGTCCTTGTGACTCGTTGTGTGACCAATTTGTCCTTGTTCATTAGTCATTGTGACTCGTTGTGTGAATCATTAGTCCTAGTTCATTAGCCATTGTGACTCGTTGTATGAATCATTTGTCCTTGTTCATTAGTTATTGTGACTCTTTGTGTGAATCATTTTGTCCTAGTTAATTACACATTGTGACTCGTTGTGCGAACCATTTGTCTTTATTCATTAGTCATTATGTCTCGTTGTGTGAATCATTTGTCCTTGTTCATTAGTCCTTGTGACTCGTTGTGTAAACCATTTGTCCTTGTTATTAGTCATTGTGACTGTTTGTGTGAATCATTTGTCCTAGTTCATTAGTCATTGTGACTCGTCGTGTGAGTCATTTGTCTTTGGTCATTAGTCCTTGTGACTCGTTGTGTGAACCATTTTTCCTTGCTTATTAGTCGTTGTGACACTTTGTGTGAATCATTTGTCCTAGTTCATTAGTCATTGTGACTCGTCGTGTGAATCATTTGTCCTTGTTCATTAGCCATTGTGACTCGTTGTGTGAATCATTTGTCCTTGTTCATTAGTTATTGTGACTCTTTGTGTGAATCATTTGTCCTAGTTAATTACACATTGTGACTCGTTGTGAATCATTTCTCCTTTTTCATTAGTTTTTATGACTCGTTTGATGAATCATTTGTCGTAGTTAATTAGTCATTGTGACTCGTTGTGTGAATCATTTGTCCTTGTTCATTAGTCCTTGTGACTCGTTGTGTGAACCATTTGTCCTTGTTCATTAGTTATTGCGACTCTTTGTGTGAATCATTTGTCCTAGTTAATTACTCATTGTGACTCGTCGTGTGAATCATTTGTCTTTGGTCATTAGTCCTTGTGACTCGCTTACGTGAACCATTTCTCCTTGCTTATTAGTCATTGTGACTCTTTGTGTGAATCATTTGTAGTTGTTCATTAGTCATTGTGACTCGTTGTGTGAATCATTTGTCCTTGTTCATTAGTCCTTGTGACTCGTTGTGTGACCAATTTGTCCTTGTTCATTAGTCATTGTGACTCGTTGTGTGAATCATTAGTCCTAGTTCATTAGCCATTGTGACTCGTTGTATGAATCATTTGTCCTTGTTCATTAGTTATTGTGACTCTTTGTGTGAATCATTTTGTCCTAGTTAATTACACATTGTGACTCGTTGTGCGAACCATTTGTCTTTATTCATTAGTCATTATGTCTCGTTGTGTGAATCATTTGTCCTTGTTCATTAGTCCTTGTGACTCGTTGTGTAAACCATTTGTCCTTGTTATTAGTCATTGTGACTGTTTGTGTGAATCATTTGTCCTAGTTCATTAGTCATTGTGACTCGTCGTGTGAATCATTTGTCTTTGGTCATTAGTCCTTGTGACTCGTTGTGTGAACCATTTCTCCTTTGTTATTAGTCGTTGTGACTCTTTGTGTGAATCATTTGTAGTTGTTCATTAGTCATTGTGACTCGTTGTGTGAATCATTTGTCCTTGTTCTTTAGTCCTTGTGACTTGTTGTGTGACCAATTTGTCCTTGTTCATTAGTCATTGTGACTCGTTGTGTGAATCATTTGTCCTAGTTCATTAGCCATTGTGACTCGTTGTATGAATCTATTGTCCTTGTTCATTAGTTATTGTGACTCTTTGTGTGAGTCATTTTGTCCTAGTTAATTACACATTGTGACTCGTTGTGCGAACCATTTGTCCTTATTCATTAGTCATTATGTCTCGTTGTGTGAATCATTTGTCCTTGTTCATTAGTCCTTATGACTCGTTGTGTGAACCATTTGTCCTTGTTATTAGTCATTGTGACTATTTGTGTGAATCATTTGTCCTAGTTCATTAGTCATTGTGACTCGTCGTGTGAATCATTTGTCTTTGGTCATTAGTCCTTGTGACTCGTTGTGTGAACCATTTTTCCTTGCTTATTAGTCGTTGTGACACTTTGTGTGAATCATTTGTCCTAGTTCATTAGTCATTGTGACTCGTCGTGTGAATCATTTTCCTTGTTCATTAGCCATTGTGACTCGTTGTGTGAATCATTTGTCCTTGTTCATTAGTTATTGTGACTCTTTGTGTGAATCATTTGTCCTAGTTAATTACACATTGTGACTCGTTGTGAATCATTTGTCCTTTTTCATTAGTTTTTATGACTCGTTTTATGAATCATTTGTCGTAGTTAATTAGTCATTGTGACTCGTTGTGTGAATCATTTGTCCTTGTTCATTAGTTATTGTGACTCTTTGTGTGAATCATTTGTCCTAGTTAATTACACATTGTGACTCGTTGTGAATCATTTGTCCCTTTTCATTAGTTTTTATGACTCGTTTTATGAATCATTTGTCGTAGTTAATTAGTCATTGTGACTCGTTGTGTGAACCATTTGTCCTTGTTCATTAGTTATTGCGACTCTTTGTGTGAATCATTTGTCCTAGTTAATTACTCGTTGTGACTCGTCGTGTGAATCATTTGTCTTTGGTCATTAGTCCTTGTGACTCGTTGTGTGAACCATTTCTCCTTGCTTATTAGTCATTGTGACTCTTTGTGTGAATCATTTGTAGTTGTTCATTAGTCATTGTGACTCGTTGTGTGAATCATTTGTCCTTGTTCATTAGTCCTTGTGACTCGTTGTGTGACCAATTTGTCCTTGTTCATTAGTCATTGCGACTCATTGTGTGAATCATTTGCCCTAGTTCATTAGCCATTGTGACTCGTTGTATGAATCATTTGTCCTTGTTCATTAGTTATTGTGACTCTTTGTGTGAATCATTTTGTCCTAGTTAATTACACATTGTGACTCGTTGTGCGAACCATTTGTCTTTATTCATTAGTCATTATGTCTCGTTGTGTTAATCATTTGTCCTTGTTCATTAGTCCTTGTGACTCGTTGTGTGAACCATTTGTCCTTGTTTATTAGTCATTGTGACTGTTTGTGTGAATCATTTGTCCTAGTTCATTAGTCATTGTGACTCGTCATGTGAATCATTTGTCTTTGGTCATTAGTCCTTGTGACTCGTTGTGTGAACCATTTCTCCTTGCTTATTAGTCGTTGTGACACTTTGTGTGAATCATTTGTCCTAGTTCATTAGTCATTGTGACTCGTCGTGTGAATCATTTGTCCTTGTTCATTAGCCATTGTGACTCGTTGTGTGAATCATTTGTCCTTGTTCATTAGTTATTGTGACTCTTTGTGTGAATCATTTGCCCTAGTTAAATACACATTGTGACTCGTTGTGAATCATTTGTCCTTTTTCATTAGTTTTTATGACTCGTTTTATGAATCATTTGTCGTAGTTAATTAGTCCTTGTGACTCGTTGTGTGAACCATTTCTCCTTGCTTATTAGTCATTGTGACTCTTTGTGTGAATCATTTGTAGTTGTTCATTAGTCATTGTGACTCGTTGTGTGAATCATTTGTCCTTGTTCATTAGTCCTTGTGACTCGTTGTGTGACCAATTTGTCCTTGTTCATTAGTCATTGTGACTCGTTGTGTGAATCATTTGTCCTAGTTCATTAGCCATTGTGACTCGTTGTATGAATCATTTGTCCTTGTTCATTAGTTATTGTGACTCTTTGTGTGAATCATTTTGTCCTAGTTAATTACACATTGTGACTCGTTGTGCGAACCATTTGTCTTTATTCATTAGTCATTATGTCTCGTTGTGTGAATCATTTGTCCTTGTTCATTAGTCCTTGTGACTCATTGTGTGAACCATTTGTCCTTGTTCATTAGTCATTGTGATTTTTTGTGTGAATCATTTGTCCTAGTTCATTAGTCATTGTGACTCGTCGTGTGAATCATTTGTCTTTGGTCATTAGTCCTTGTGACTCGTTGTGTGAACCATTTCTCCTTGCTTATTAGTCGTTGTGACACTTTGTGTGAATCATTTGTCCTAGTTCATTAGTCATTGTGACTCGTCGTGTGAATCATTTGTCCTTGTTCATTAGCCATTGTGACTCGTTTTGTGAATCATTTGTCCTTGTACATTAGTTATTGTGACTCTTTGTGTGAATCATTTTGTCCTAGTTAATTACACATTGTGACTCGTTGTGAATCATTTGTCCTTTTTCATTAGTTTTTATGACTCGTTTTATGAATCATTTGTCATAGTTAATTAGTCATTGTGACTCGTTGTGTGAATCATTTGTCCTTGTTCATTAGTTATTGTGACTCTTTGTGTGAATCATTTGTCCTAGTTAATTACACATTGTGACTCGTTGTGAATCATTTGTCCTTTTTCATTAGTTTTTATGACTCGTTTTATGAATCATTTGTCGTAGTTAATTAGTCATTGTGACTCGTTGTGTGAACCATTTGTCCTTGTTCATTAGTTATTGCGACTCTTTGTGTGAATCATTTGTCCTAGTTAATTACTCGTTGTGACTCGTCGTGTGAATCATTTGTCTTTGGTCATTAGTCCTTGTGACTCGTTGTGTGAACCATTTCTCCTTGCTTATTAGTCATTGTGACTCTTTGTGTGAATCATTTGTAGTTGTTCATTAGTCATTGTGACTCGTTGTGTGAATCATTTGTCCTTGTTCATTAGTCCTTGTGACTCGTTGTGTGACCAATTTGTCCTTGTTCATTAGTCATTGCGACTCATTGTGTGAATCATTTGCCCTAGTTCATTAGCCATTGTGACTCGTTGTATGAATCATTTGTCCTTGTTCATTAGTTATTGTGACTCTTTGTGTGAATCATTTTGTCCTAGTTAATTACACATTGTGACTCGTTGTGCGAACCATTTGTCTTTATTCATTAGTCATTATGTCTCGTTGTGTTAATCATTTGTCCTTGTTCATTAGTCCTTGTGACTCGTTTTGTGAACCATTTGTCCTTGTTTATTAGTCATTGTGACTGTTTGTGTGAATCATTTGTCCTAGTTCATTAGTCATTGTGACTCGTCATGTGAATCATTTGTCTTTGGTCATTAGTCCTTGTGACTCGTTGTGTGAACCATTTCTCCTTGCTTATTAGTCGTTGTGACACTTTGTGTGAATCATTTGTCCTAGTTCATTAGTCATTGTGACTCGTCGTGTGAATCATTTGTCCTTGTTCATTAGCCATTGTGACTCGTTGTGTGAATCATTTGTCCTTGTTCATTAGTTATTGTGACTCTTTGTGTGAATCATTTGCCCTAGTTAAATACACATTGTGACTCGTTGTGAATCATTTGTCCTTTTTCATTAGTTTTTATGACTCGTTTTATGAATCATTTGTCGTAGTTAATTAGTCCTTGTGACTCGTTGTGTGAACCATTTCTCCTTGCTTATTAGTCATTGTGACTCTTTGTGTGAATCATTTGTAGTTGTTCATTAGTCATTGTGACTCGTTGTGTGAATCATTTGTCCTTGTTCATTAGTCCTTGTGACTCGTTGTGTGACCAATTTGTCCTTGTTCATTAGTCATTGTGACTCGTTGTGTGAATCATTTGTCCTAGTTCATTAGCCATTGTGACTCGTTGTATGAATCATTTGTCCTTGTTCATTAGTTATTGTGACTCTTTGTGTGAATCATTTTGTCCTAGTTAATTACACATTGTGACTCGTTGTGCGAACCATTTGTCTTTATTCATTAGTCATTATGTCTCGTTGTGTGAATCATTTGTCCTTGTTCATTAGTCCTTGTGACTCATTGTGTGAACCATTTGTCCTTGTTATTAGTCATTGTGACTGTTTGTGTGAATCATTTGTCCTAGTTCATTAGTCATTGTGACTCGTCGTGTGAATCATTTGTCTTTGGTCATTAGTCCTTGTGACTCGTTGTGTGAACCATTTCTCCTTGCTTATTAGTCGTTGTGACACTTTGTGTGAATCATTTGTCCTAGTTCATTAGTCATTGTGACTCGTCGTGTGAATCATTTGTCCTTGTTCATTAGCCATTGTGACTCGTTTTGTGAATCATTTGTCCTTGTACATTAGTTATTGTGACTCTTTGTGTGAATCATTTTGTCCTAGTTAATTACACATTGTGACTCGTTGTGCGAACCATTTGTCTTTATTCATTAGTCATTATGACTCGTTGTGTGGATCATTTGTCCTTGTTCATTAGTCCTTGTGACTCGTTGTGTGAACCATTTGTCCTTGTTCATTAGTTATTGCGACTCTTTGTGTGAATCATTTGTCCTAGTTAATTACTCATTGTGACTCGTCGTGTGAATCATTTGTCTTTGGTCATTAGTCCTTGTGACTCGTTGTGTGAACCATTTCTCCTTGCTTATTAGTCGTTGTGACTCTTTGTGTGAATCATTTGTAGTTGTTCATTAGTCATTGTGACTCGTTGTGTGAATCATTTGTCCTTGTTCATTAGTCCTTGTGACTTGTTGTGTGACCAATTTGTCCTTGTTCATTAGTCATTGTGACTCGTTGTGTGAATCATTTGTCCTAGTTCATTAGCCATTGTGACTCGTTGTATGAATCATTTGTCCTTGTTCATTAGTTATTGTGACTCTTTGTGTGAATCATTTTGTCCTAGTTAATTACACATTGTGACTCGTTGTGCGAACCATTTGTCTTTATTCATTAGTCATTATGTCCCGTTGTGTGAATCATTTGTCCTTGTTCATTAGTCCTTGTGACTCGTTGTGTGAACCATTTGTCCTTGTTATTAGTCATTGTGACTGTTTGTGTGAATCATTTGTCCTAGTTCATTAGTCATTGTGACTCGTCGTGTGAATCATTTGTCTTTGGTCATTAGTCCTTGTGACTCGTTGTGTGAACCATTTCTCCTTGCTTATTAGTCGTTGTGACACTTTGTGTGAATCATTTGTCCTAGTTAATTACACATTGTGACTCGTTGTGAATCATTTGTCCTTGTTCATTAGCCATTGTGACTCGTTGTGTGAATCATTTGTCCTTGTTCATTAGTTATTATGACTCTTTGTGTGAATCATTTGTCCTAGTTAATTACACATTGTGACTCGTTGTGAATCATTTGTCCTTTTTCATTAGTTTTTATGACTCGTTTTATAAATCATTTGTCGTAGTTAATTACTCATTGTGACTCGTTGTGTGAATCATTTGTCCTTGTTCATTAGTCCTTGTGACTCGTTGTGTGAACCATTTGTCCTTGTTCATTAGTTATTGCGACTCTTTGTGTGAATCATTTGTCCTAGTTAATTACTCATTGTGACTCGTCGTGTGAATCATTTGTCTTTGGTCATTAGTCCTTGTGACTCGTTGTGTGAACCATTTCTCCTTGCTTATTAGTCATTGTGACTCTTTGTGTGAATCATTTGTAGTTGTTCATTAGTCATTGTGACTCGTTGTGTGAATCATTTGTCCTTGTTCATTAGTCCTTGTGACTCGTTGTGTGACCAATTTGTCCTTGTTCATTAGTCATTGTGACTCATTGTGTGAATCATTTGTCCTAGTTCATTAGCCATTGTGACTCGTTATATGAATCATTTGTCCTTGTTCATTAGTTATTGTGACTCTTTGTGTGAATCATTTTGTCCTAGTTAATTACACATTGTGACTCGTTGTGCGAACCATTTGTCTTTATTCATTAGTCATTATGTCTCGTTGTGTTAATCATTTGTCCTTGTTCATTAGTCCTTGTGACTCGTTGTGTGAACCATTTGTCCTTGTTTATTAGTCATTGTGACTGTTTGTGTGAATCATTTGTCCTAGTTCATTAGTCATTGTGACTCGTCGTGTGAATCATTTGTCTTTGGTCATTAGTCCTTGTGACTCGTTGTGTGAACCATTTCTCCTTGCTTATTAGTCGTTGTGACACTTTGTGTGAATCATTTGTCCTAGTTCATTAGTCATTGTGACTCGTCGTGTGAATCATTTGTCCTTGTTCATTAGCCATTGTGACTCGTTGTGTGAATCATTTGTCCTTGTTCATTAGTTATTGTGACTCTTTGTGTGAATCATTTGTCCTAGTTAATTACACATTGTGACTCGTTGTGAATCATTTGTCCTTTTTCATTAGTTTTTATGACTCGTTTTATGAATCATTTGTCGTAGTTAATTAGTCATTGTGACTCGTTGTGTGAATCATTTGTCCTTGTTCATTAGTCCATGTGACTCGTTGTGTGAATCATTTGTCCTTGTTCATTAGCCATTGTGACTCGTTGTATGAATCATTTGTCCTTGTTCATTAGTTATTGTGACTCTTTGTGTGAATCATTTTGTCCTAGTTAATTACACATTGTGACTCGTTGTGCGAACCATTTGTCTTTATTCATTAGTCATTATGTCTCGTTGTGTGAATCATTTGTCCTTGTTCATTAGTCCTTGTGACTCGTTGTGTGAACCATTTGTCCTTGTTATTAGTCATTGTGACTGTTTGTGTGAATCATTTGTCCTAGTTCATTAGTCATTGTGACTCGTCGTGTGAATCATTTGTCTTTGGTCATTAGTCCTTGTGACTCGTTGTGTGAACCATTTCTCCTTGCTTATTAGTCGTTGTGACACTTTGTGTGAATCATTTGTCCTAGTTAATTACACATTGTGACTCGTTGTGAATCATTTGTCCTGGTTCATTAGCCATTGTGACTCGTTGTGTGAATCATTTGTCCTTGTTCATTAGTTATTATGACTCTTTGTGTGAATCATTTGTCCTAGTTCATTACACATTGTGACTCGTTGTGAATCATTTGTCCTTTTTCATTAGTTTTTATGACTCGTTTTATGAATCATTTGTCGTAGTTAATTAGTCATTGTGACTCGTTGTGTGAATCATTTGTCCTTGTTCATTAGTCCTTGTGACTCGTTGTGTGAACCATTTGTCCTTGTTCATTAGTTATTGCGACTCTTTGTGTGAATCATTTGTCCTAGTTAATTACTCATTGTGACTCGTCGTGTGAATCATTTGTCTTTGGTCATTAGTCCTTGTGACTCGTTGTGTGAACCATTTCTCCTTGCTTATTAGTCATTGTGACTCTTTGTGTGAATCATTTGTAGTTGTTCATTAGTCATTGTGACTCGTTGTGTGAATCATTTGTCCTTGTTCATTAGTCCTTGTGACTCGTTGTGTGACCAATTTGTCCTTGTTCATTAGTCATTGTGACTCATTGTGTGAATCATTTGTCCTAGTTCATTAGCCATTGTGACTCGTTATATGAATCATTTGTCCTTGTTCATTAGTTATTGTGACTCTTTGTGTGAATCATTTTGTCCTAGTTAATTACACATTGTGACTCGTTGTGCGAACCATTTGTCTTTATTCATTAGTCATTATGTCTCGTTGTGTTAATCATTTGTCCTTGTTCATTAGTCCTTGTGACTCGTTGTGTGAACCATTTGTCCTTGTTTATTAGTCATTGTGACTGTTTGTGTGAATCATTTGTCCTAGTTTATTAGTCATAGTGACTCGTCATGTGAATCATTTGTCTTTGGTCATTAGTCCTTGTGACTCGTTGTGAACCATTTCTCCTTGCTTATTAGTCGTTGTGACACTTTGTGTGAATCATTTGTCCTAGTTCATTAGTCATTGTGACTCGTCGTGTGAATCATTTGTCCTTGTTCATTAGCCATTGTGACTCGTTGTGTGAATCATTTGTCCTTGTTCATTAGTTATTATGACTCTTTGTGTGAATCATTTGCCCTAGTTAAATACACATTGTGACTCGTTGTGAATCATTTGTCCTTTTTCATTAGTTTTTATGACTCGTTTTATGAATCATTTGTCGTAGTTAATTAGTCATTGTGACTCGTTGTGTGAATCATTTGTCCTTGTTCATTAGTTATTGTGACTCTTTGTGTGAATCATTTTGTCCTAGTTAATTACACATTGTGACTCGTTGTGCGAACCATTTGTCTTTATTCATTAGTCATTATGACTCGTTGTGTGGATCATTTGTCCTTGTTCATTAGTCCTTGTGACTCGTTGTGTGAACCATTTGTCCTTGTTCATTAGTTATTGCGACTCTTTGTGTGAATCATTTGTCCTAGTTAATTACTCATTGTGACTCGTCGTGTGAATCATTTGTCTTTGGTCATTAGTCCTTGTGACTCGTTGTGTGAACCATTTCTCCTTGCTTATTAGTCGTTGTGACTCTTTGTGTGAATCATTTGTAGTTGTTCATTAATCATTGTGACTCGTTGTGTGAATCATTTGTCCTTGTTCATTAGTCCTTGTGACTCGTTGTGTGAACCATTTCTCCTTGCTTATTAGTCGTTGTGACACTTTGTGTGAATCATTTGTCCTAGTTCATTAGTCATTGTGACTCGTCGTGTGAATCATTTGTCCTTGTTCATTAGCCATTGTGACTCGTTTTGTGAATCATTTGTCCTTGTACATTAGTTATTGTGACTCTTTGTGTGAATCATTTTGTCCTAGTTAATTACACATTGTGACTCGTTGTGCGAACCATTTGTCTTTATTCATTAGTCATTATGACTCGTTGTGTGGATCATTTGTCCTTGTTCATTAGTCCTTGTGACTCGTTGTGTGAACCATTTGTCCTTGTTCATTAGTTATTGCGACTCTTTGTGTGAATCATTTGTCCTAGTTAATTACTCATTGTGACTCGTCGTGTGAATCATTTGTCTTTGGTCATTAGTCCTTGTGACTCGTTGTGTGAACCATTTCTCCTTGCTTATTAGTCGTTGTGACTCTTTGTGTGAATCATTTGTAGTTGTTCATTAGTCATTGTGACTCGTTGTGTGAATCATTTGTCCTTGTTCATTAGTCCTTGTGACTTGTTGTGTGACCAATTTGTCCTTGTTCATTAGTCATTGTGACTCGTTGTGTGAATCATTTGTCCTAGTTCATTAGCCATTGTGACTCGTTGTATGAATCATTTGTCCTTGTTCATTAGTTATTGTGACTCTTTGTGTGAATCATTTTGTCCTAGTTAATTACACATTGTGACTCGTTGTGCGAACCATTTGTCTTTATTCATTAGTCATTATGTCCCGTTGTGTGAATCATTTGTCCTTGTTCATTAGTCCTTGTGACTCGTTGTGTGAACCATTTGTCCTTGTTATTAGTCATTGTGACTGTTTGTGTGAATCATTTGTACTAGTTCATTAGTCATTGTGACTCGTCTTGTGAATCATTTGTCTTTGGTCATTAGTCCTTGTGACTCGTTGTGTGAACCATTTCTCCTTGCTTATTAGTCGTTGTGACACTTTGTGTGAATCATTTGTCCTAGTTAATTACACATTGTGACTCGTTGTGAATCATTTGTCCTTGTTCATTAGCCATTGTGACTCGTTGTGTGAATCATTTGTCCTTGTTCATTAGTTATTATGACTCTTTGTGTGAATCATTTGTCCTAGTTAATTACACATTGTGACTCGTTGTGAATCATTTGTCCTTTTTCATTAGTTTTTATGACTCGTTTTATAAATCATTTGTCGTAGTTAATTACTCATTGTGACTCGTTGTGTGAATCATTTGTCCTTGTTCATTAGTCCTTGTGACTCGTTGTGTGAACCATTTGTCCTTGTTCATTAGTTATTGCGACTCTTTGTGTGAATCATTTGTCCTAGTTAATTACTCATTGTGACTCGTCGTGTGAATCATTTGTCTTTGGTCATTAGTCCTTGTGACTCGTTGTGTGAACCATTTCTCCTTGCTTATTAGTCATTGTGACTCTTTGTGTGAATCATTTGTAGTTGTTCATTAGTCATTGTGACTCGTTGTGTGAATCATTTGTCCTTGTTCATTAGTCCTTGTGACTCGTTGTGTGACCAATTTGTCCTTGTTCATTAGTCATTGTGACTCATTGTGTGAATCATTTGTCCTAGTTCATTAGCCATTGTGACTCGTTATATGAATCATTTGTCCTTGTTCATTAGTTATTGTGACTCTTTGTGTGAATCATTTTGTCCTAGTTAATTACACATTGTGACTCGTTGTGCGAACCATTTGTCTTTATTCATTAGTCATTATGTCTCGTTGTGTTAATCATTTGTCCTTGTTCATTAGTCCTTGTGACTCGTTGTGTGAACCATTTGTCCTTGTTTATTAGTCATTGTGACTGTTTGTGTGAATCATTTGTCCTAGTTCATTAGTCATTGTGACTCGTCTTGTGAATCATTTGTCTTTGGTCATTAGTCCTTGTGACTCGTTGTGTGAACCATTTCTCCTTGCTTATTAGTCGTTGTGACACTTTGTGTGAATCATTTGTCCTAGTTCATTAGTCATTGTGACTCGTCGTGTGAATCATTTGTCCTTGTTCATTAGCCATTGTGACTCGTTGTGTGAATCATTTGTCCTTGTTCATTAGTTATTGTGACTCTTTGTGTGAATCATTTGTCCTAGTTAATTACACATTGTGACTCGTTGTGAATCATTTGTCCTTTTTCATTAGTTTTTATGACTCGTTTTATGAATCATTTGTCGTAGTTAATTAGTCATTGTGACTCGTTGTGTGAATCATTTGTCCTTGTTCATTAGTCCATGTGACTCGTTGTGTGAATCATTTGTCCTTGTTCATTAGCCATTGTGACTCGTTGTATGAATCATTTGTCCTTGTTCATTAGTTATTGTGACTCTTTGTGTGAATCATTTTGTCCTAGTTAATTACACATTGTGACTCGTTGTGCGAACCATTTGTCTTTATTCATTAGTCATTATGTCTCGTTGTGTGAATCATTTGTCCTTGTTCATTAGTCCTTGTGACTCGTTGTGTGAACCATTTGTCCTTGTTATTAGTCATTGTGACTGTTTGTGTGAATCATTTGTCCTAGTTCATTAGTCATTGTGACTCGTCGTGTGAATCATTTGTCTTTGGTCATTAGTCCTTGTGACTCGTTGTGTGAACCATTTCTCCTTGCTTATTAGTCGTTGTGACACTTTGTGTGAATCATTTGTCCTAGTTAATTACACATTGTGACTCGTTGTGAATCATTTGTCCTTGTTCATTAGCCATTGTGACTCGTTGTGTGAATCATTTGTCCTTGTTCATTAGTTATTGTGACTCTTTGTGTGAATCATTTGTCCTAGTTAATTACACATTGTGACTCGTTGTGAATCATTTGTCCTTTTTCATTAGTTTTTATGACTCGTTTTATGAATCATTTGTCGTAGTTAATTAGTCATTGTGACTCGTTGTGTGAATCATTTGTCCTTGTTCATTAGTCCTTGTGACTCGTTGTGTGAACCATTTGTCCTTGTTCATTAGTTATTGCGACTCTTTGTGTGAATCATTTGTCCTAGTTAATTACTCATTGTGACTCGTCGTGTGAATCATTTGTCTTTGGTCATTAGTCCTTGTGACTCGTTGTGTGAACCATTTCTCCTTGCTTATTAGTCATTGTGACTCTTTGTGTGAATCATTTGTAGTTGTTCATTAGTCATTGTGACTCGTTGTGTGAATCATTTGTCCTTGTTCATTAGTCCTTGTGACTCGTTGTGTGACCAATTTGTCCTTGTTCATTAGTCATTGTGACTCATTGTGTGAATCATTTGTCCTAGTTCATTAGCCATTGTGACTCGTTATATGAATCATTTGTCCTTGTTCATTAGTTATTGTGACTCTTTGTGTGAATCATTTTGTCCTAGTTAATTACACATTGTGACTCGTTGTGCGAACCATTTGTCTTTATTCATTAGTCATTATGTCTCGTTGTGTTAATCATTTGTCCTTGTTCATTAGTCCTTGTGACTCGTTGTGTGAACCATTTGTCCTTGTTTATTAGTCATTGTGACTGTTTGTGTGAATCATTTGTCCTAGTTTATTAGTCATAGTGACTCGTCATGTGAATCATTTGTCTTTGGTCATTAGTCCTTGTGACTCGTTGTGTGAACCATTTCTCCTTGCTTATTAGTCGTTGTGACACTTTGTGTGAATCATTTGTCCTAGTTCATTAGTCATTGTGACTCGTCGTGTGAATCATTTGTCCTTGTTCATTAGCCATTGTGACTCGTTGTGTGAATCATTTGTCCTTGTTCATTAGTTATTATGACTCTTTGTGTGAATCATTTGCCCTAGTTAAATACACATTGTGACTCGTTGTGAATCATTTGTCCTTTTTCATTAGTTTTTATGACTCGTTTTATGAATCATTTGTCGTAGTTAATTAGTCATTGTGACTCGTTGTGTGAATCATTTGTCCTTGTTCATTAGTTATTGTGACTCTTTGTGTGAATCATTTTGTCCTAGTTAATTACACATTGTGACTCGTTGTGCGAACCATTTGTCTTTATTCATTAGTCATTATGACTCGTTGTGTGGATCATTTGTCCTTGTTCATTAGTCCTTGTGACTCGTTGTGTGAACCATTTGTCCTTGTTCATTAGTTATTGCGACTCTTTGTGTGAATCATTTGTCCTAGTTAATTACTCATTGTGACTCGTCGTGTGAATCATTTGTCTTTGGTCATTAGTCCTTGTGACTCGTTGTGTGAACCATTTCTCCTTGCTTATTAGTCGTTGTGACTCTTTGTGTGAATCATTTGTAGTTGTTCATTAATCATTGTGACTCGTTGTGTGAATCATTTGTCCTTGTTCATTAGTCCTTGTGACTTGTTGTGTGACCAATTTGTCCTTGTTCATTAGTCATTGTGACTCGTTGTGTGAATTATTTGTCCTTGTTATTAGTCATTGTGACTATTTGTGTGAATCATTTGTCCTAGTTCATTAGTCATTGTGACTCGTCGTGTGAATCATTTGTCTTTGGTCATTAGTCCTTGTGACTCGTTGTGTGAACCATTTCTCCTTGCTTATTAGTCGTTGTGACACTTTGTGTGAATCATTTGTCCTAGTTCATTAGTCATTGTGACTCGTCGTGTGAATCATTTGTCCTTGTTCATTAGCCATTGTGACTCGTTGTGTGAATCATTTGTCCTTGTTCATTAGTTATTGTGACTCTTTGTGTGAATCATTTGTCCTAGTTAATTACACATTGTGACTCGTTGTGAATCATTTGTCCTTTTTCATTAGTTTTTATGACTCTTTTTATGAATCATTTGTCGTAGTTAATTAGTCATTGTGACTCGTTGTGTGAATCATTTGTCCTTGTTCATTAGTCCTTGTGACTCGTTGTGTGAACCATTTGTCCTTGCTTATTAGTTATTGTGACTCTTTGTGTGAATCATTTGCCCTAGTGAAATACACATTGTGACTCGTTGTGAATCATTTGTCCTTTTTCATTAGTTTTTATGACTCATTTTATGAATCATTTGTCCTAGTTAATTACTCATTGTGACTCGTCGTGTGAATCATGTAACACCCCGTAATTTCGCACCGTTATTATATTGCGAAAGTAATTTATTAATCAAGTTGAATTGAAAATTTATGTATTTGAAGTAATAATAATTCAATGAAATGTAATTCTATTATATTTTGAAGTAAATTATTTAATTTGATAGTTTCGAAATGTTTAAAAATAGTTTAAACCATGTAAAAACCTTTTATATCGAGATAAGGGCATATCGGGAAAAATGGCGATTCTTTTGAAAATTGGGCAAACGATTTTGGAAATGGGTCATATGAGTACTCAATCTTCTTGTAATCTTGTGTTTAAGAATTTTGGCATTGTCGGAATTTGCGTTTGACGAAACGGTTCTAATTATCGTCGAAACGAGCTAAAACCGACTAATGAAATTCCGCCACATACCCCGCTCCTTCCCTCCTTTCCACGGCACACCTCCTCTTCCTCCTTCCCATTTCTTCCTAGGACTTCTTTTGTTCTTGTTTTGTTCATCTTGACCGAAATCCACAAAGAAAAATAATCAAATAATCTTACAATCGTAATTTCATCATAATTTCTTCGTTTCTAGTCCGATTTTCGCAAAATTTATATTTTCGGAATCCTCTCTTCAAGATCTACATCCTAGTATGTTTTAATTTCAGTTTTCATTATGTTGATTTAAGATGATTTTGGGGCATAATTTCGGTTTTAGTGATTATTGTTGTGTTTTTGTCGTTTTTAATAGGTGAAGATTATGAGGATGATATAGGGGACTCCTATATAGTAGAGGATGATGGGTAGCTACCGTTTTTAGGGTTTTCTCAAGGGTTATTTGCCTTTTTCTAGCTTAAGGTAACATATTTCGAGTTACTCGACGAATTAATGTCACATTCTTTGCTTTTTGTGTGATTTTGTGATTGTTAATTGAGTGGTTTATTTCACATGATAATATGGGTTAAATTCATGTCTAATTCATGTCTTTTGTTAGTTTAAGTTCACATATTAGTATGAAAATGAAATGGGAATGATTAATTGATGCTTCAGACGATGTTAAACTGAACAAAAATGGAGAAATGGAGGGTTGGGGGTGGCGGCCAGCAGGCCCAGCAGGCCCGGCAGGCCCACGGCAGGCCCTGGGTTGGCCCGGGTCGGCCCGTTGCTTGTTTCGCGGTTTTTCATGCGTTGTTTGTCGTTTCGGGTGTATTAATGTTATATTTAGTATAAATAACATATGGGTAATCTTTTGAAATGAATAATGTTGGTAATGAATATAATGATGTTGGTAAAATTATGCTTATATTGGTAGTTTATACATGTTAGGATAGGTTATGATATGAAATTGTAATGAATAGGCTTAAAATGAATTTTATAGCGATAATTGTAATGTTTGGATGATTATGCCGAAAACTGAGCCCTTGGTCCCTTTGACTGAATCGATGTCAGTCAATTGTGTGATTGGTCACCATGCGATTAAACCCGCACTGTCGCAGATCGGGGTTGCGGGTAAAAATTCGGTTGGATGAAAATTATTGTGAAAAGTGGATAATCGGCCTTATTCTTGTTTTAGGCCATTTAATATGTTTTTATTTCACATATGTTGTTGGTTGATTTGAATGGGTTCTTATATTGTTGAAACGGCCCTAGATTCCCTGAAACCTTCAATATTGTTAATATTGCTTGAAATGGAATTGGTATTGAATACTTCTTGCAGGTTGTTGTGTTTGTCATAGATAGGCCTTTATAGTCTTTGACGAGTATATGTTCACTGCTTGATAGCCTTTGTGTTCCTGACTTGGTGGGATTATATCCAAGTTGGGGCATGACCTCGTTACTTGTTTTGAGGGTAAGTGGTCAGCTTAAGTACTAGCCAACCCTTTGGTGGACTCCTTAGGGTACTCACTTTGTTTTAGAAAAATTGTGAGTCTTGGGTGCGGTGGTGTGTATCCGCATGTCTAGGTCTGCTTGTGATTTTAGGCTAGGGTTGTGTTGTATCTTGGCCATGTTTTGATAGAACCTCTGAGCCATGATACCGGTTCGATTACCTTCCCTACCTCGTGGTATAGACTCGAGTTCTGAGTGACTATTGACCGTACTAAGAACTTATGCCTGTCTTTGATATATTGTCCTTTCTTGTATGGTGATTTTATGAATTGTAATAGGTGAGATGCAAGCCGGTTACAATTGATAAAGTTTGGATTACTGCTTGTTATATGTTTCACATGATAGTTTAATTTGGTAAGTTTAGAGTTCACTTGCTAGAATATTTGATATCTAGATTATTTGTGATGTGGTTTACATGTTACGTTACATGTTACATTAAATATGACATTTCGTGGCTGGGAGGACTCGAAGTTACTCCCCACTGAATTGTGGCTTTCGTGTTTGTATAAAATGCGATTGACAGGTTGGTGATGATTAGATGGGGTCACAGACGAGCTAGTGAGCAAAAGAACCTTGGACTTAGTTTGGTTATTTTGTAGTAAACCTTTAAACATTTGGTTGTGTTTATATTTTGAAGGGACATATGTCTCCCTCTCTTACTTTGGTTTGTATCACTTTATTCTCGCGACTTTAGCATGTTATGTAAATTAGGGTGTTAGTATTTGCAGGTTTTGGCACTCTTCATTTGGAAGTGTTTGTGGTTGGTTTAGAAAAATTTTTAAAATTACAGGTTTTATCTGGTTGAACCAATTACAAACATATCCTGTCAGTTTTTCTGTAAAATTTTACGTGTTTATTTTACGCTAAAAATGAGGGTGTCACAGTTGGTATCAGAGCTTGTTGCTCCCGACGCACGTTTGTGCACCCCAATATAAATCACTTGACCTTTAAATAATAAACTTGAGAGATGGGTAGGATGGGTAGATTTAGGATTTTATGTGGTAGTCTATTTGTGATTGCTATTTGTTAGGTTCTAACCAATGTTCTCTTTTGCAAGATGGCTCTCCAAGAAATGTAGATAATGCAATCTTACAAGCTAGGTTTGTTGATTGTTAGTTATTAATTTTGGTCTTTGTTAAAGATTGGTTATGCCAAATGAAGAATGCTTCCACTTTCTCGATATTTCTTTCCGTATTCAGTGTATCTTACCTTAATCTTCCAAACTCGTTGTTTATTCGTCTTTCAAATTCCTCTTCTCTCGCCTTGGTAACTACTCTTCAATTCTTTCTCCCGATTCATCCTTGGTTCGTTTTCTTCTTATAATAAGAGTCCTTGTGGACACCTTCCTTTTATTCCGCGGATAGTCCCCTTGTTCCGAGAACCCGGTTTGAGGGAATGTATCATTGGAGGGCGTGAACGAGTTGAGAAATTGATTGTTTAAGGTTTGAGTTGTATAGGAGAATATAACTTGGGATCCTTTGGTTAGTCTTGTTAGTTGTGCTTGATATGAGAGTCTAGTGGGTTGAGAAACACCTTGGGATTTATGTCTATTGAGAGCTTGTTCGTTATAGATGATTGAGCATGGGTACTACCTTAGCACATAAGATGGAATGAACCTAAGCTACTTCATTTGAGAGTCTCGATGTTTCTTGTGGAGAATTAAAGGAATGATAGTTAGCCCTAATCCTTGTAGGCCTTGAAAGGAATACAATAGGACGTTGACGTTGCTTAATGGATTGGTATCGTACTTTGGAATTAGTTAGTTTGTTAAACCTTTCGAGTTGACCAAATCTAGTATAGAGTAGCCCTTGTTGACCTTTTGAAATTTGAGAACACGTGGTTGACCTTATTAATCATATCTGAAATTTGAGAATTTTGGTGGAATGTTGTTCGATGTAGTTCGTTAGTTCAAAGATGTGATTCTAATTTATGGTATCGGAGACTAGAAGTATTAAGTGGTGAGATGATGGAGTAAACCAGCTATGGTATTTGGGGATGACATAGTAAGTGAAGTTCAATGACGAGAATTGTAAAGGAGATACTTTGGGACATGGATGGTAACAAATGAATTTGTGTGGTGAATTGATTTTGGCTCTTAGAACCAATTGAGTTGAGGAATACCTACCATTGTGGAGTCCTTGTTAGTCCTATGATTTGGTAGACTTTTGGGGCTTTGTTGAGCACCTTTTTCATTAGTTTTTATGACTCGTTTTATGAATCATTTGTCGTAGTTAATTAGTCATTGTGACTCATTGTGTGAATCATTTGTCCTTGTTCATTAGTTATTGTGACTCTTTGTGTGAATCATTTTGTCCTAGTTAATTACACATTATGACGCGTTGTGCGAACCATTTGTCTTTATTCATTAGTCATTATGACTCGTTGTTTGAATCATTTGTCCTTGTTCATTAGTCCTTGTGACTCGTTGTGTGAACCATTTGTCCTTGTTCATTAGTTATTGCGACTCTTTGTGTGAATCATTTGTCCTAGTTAATTACTCATTGTGACTCGTCGTGTGAATCATTTGTCTTTGGTCATTAGTCCTTGTGACTGCATTTGTGTGAACCATTTCTCCTTGCTTATTAGTCGTTGTGACTCTTTGTGTGAATCATTTGTAGTTGTTCATTAGTCATTGTGACTCGTTGTGTGAATCATTTGTCCTTGTTCATTAGTCCTTGTGACTCGTTGTGTGACCAATTTGTCCTAGTTCATTAGTCATTGTGACTCGTTGTGTGAATCATTTGTCCTAGTTCATTAGCCATTGTGACTCGTTGTATGAATCATTTGTCCTTGTTCATTAGTTATTGTGACTCTTTGTGTGAATCATTTTGTCCTAGTTAATTACACATTGTGACTCGTTGTGCGAACCATTTGTCTTTATTCATTAGTCATTATGTCTCGTTGTGTGAATCATTTGTCCTTGTTCATTAGTCCTTGTGACTCGTTGTGTGAACCATTTGTCCTTGTTGTTAGTCATTGTGACTGTTTGTGTGAATCATTTGTCCTAGTTCATTAGTCATTGTGACTCGTCGTGTGAATCATTTGTCTTTAGTTATTAGTCCTTGTGACTCGTTGTGTGAACCATTTCTCCTTGCTTATTAGTCATTGTGACACTTTGTATGAATCATTTGTCCTAGTTCATTAGTCATTGTGACTCGTCGTGTGAATCATTTGTCCTTGTTCATTAGCCATTGTGACTCGTTGTGTGAATCATTTGTCCTTGTTCATTAGTTATTGTGACTCTTTGTGTCAATCATTTGTCCTAGTTAATTACACATTGCGACTCGTTGTGAATCATTTGCCCTTTTTCATTAGTTTTTATGACTCGTTTTATGAATCATTTGTCGTAGTTAATTAGTCATTGGGACTCGTTGTGTGAATCATTTGTCCTTGTTCATTAGTCCTTGTGACTCGTTGTGTGAACCATTTGTCCTTGTTCATTAGTTATTACGACTCTTTGTGTTAATCATTTGTCCTAGTTAATTACTCATTGTGACTCGTCGTGTGAATCATTTGTCTTTGGTCATTAGTCCTTGTGACTCGTTGTGAACCATTTCTCCTTGCTTATTAGTAATTGTGACTCTTTGTGTGAATCATTTGTAGTTGTTCATTACTCATTGTGACTCGTTGTGTGAATCATTGTCCTTGTTCATTAGTTATTGTGACTCTTTGTGTGAATCATTTGTCCTAGTTAATTACACATTGTGACTCGTTGTGAATCATTTGTCCTTTTTCATTAGTTTTTATGACTCGTTTTATGAATCATTTGTCGTAGTTAATTAGTCATTGTGACTCGTTGTGTGAATCATTTGTCCTTGTTCATTAGTCCTTGTGACTCGTTGTGTGAGCCATTTGTCCTTGCTTATTAGTTATTGTGACTCTTTGTGTGAATCATTTGCCCTAGTTAAATACACATTGTGACTCGTTGTGAATCATTTGTCCTTTTTCATTAGTTTTTATGACTCGTTTTATGAATCATTTGTCCTAGTTAATTACTCATTGTGACTCGTCATGTGAATCATTTGTCTTTGGTCATTAGTCCTTGTGACTCGTTGTGTGAACCATTTCTCCTTGCTTATTAGTCGTTGTGACACTTTGTGTGAATCATTTGTCCTAGTTCATCAGTCATTGTGACTCGTCGTGTGAATCATTTGTCCTTGTTCATTAGCCAATGTGACTCGTTGTGTGAATCATTTGTCCTTGTTCATTAGTTATTGTGACTCGTTTTGTGAACCATTTCTCCTTGCTTATTAGTCATTGTGACTCTTTGTGTGAATCATTTGTAGTTGTTCATTACTCATTGTGACTCGTTGTGTGAATCATTTGTCCTTGTTCATTAGTCCTTGTGACTCGTTGTGTGACCAATTTGTCCTTGTTCATTAGTCATTGTGACTCGTTGTGTGAATCATTTGTCCTAGTTCATTAGCCATTGTGACTCGTTGTATGAATCATTTGTCCTTGTTCATTAGTTATAGTGACTCTTTGTGTGAATAATTTTGTCCTAGTTAATTACACATTGTGACTCGTTGTGCTAACCATTTGTCTTTATTCATTAGTCATTATGTCTCGTTGTGTTAATCATTGGTCCTTGTTCATTAGTCCTTGTGACTCGTTGTGTGAACCATTTGTCCTTGTTTATTAGTCATTGTGACTGTTTGTGTGAATCATTTGTCCTAGTTCATTAGTCATTGTGACTCGTTGTTTGAATCATTTGTCCTTGTTCATTAGTCCTTGTGACTCGTTGTGTGAACCATTTGTCCTTGTTCATTAGTTATTGCGACTCTTTGTGTGAATCATTTGTCCTAGTTAATTACTCATTGTGACTCGTCGTGTGAATCATTTGTCTTTGGTCATTAGTCCTTGTGACTCGCTGTGTGAACCATTTCTCCTTGCTTATTAGTCGTTGTGACTCTTTGTGTGAATCATTTGTAGTTGTTCATTAGTCATTGTGACTCGTTGTGTGAATCATTTGTCCTTGTTCATTAGTCCTTGTGACTCGTTGTGTGACCAATTTGTCCTAGTTCATTAGTCATTGTGACTCGTTGTGTGAATCATTTGTCCTAGTTCATTAGCCATTGTGACTCGTTGTATGAATCATTTGTCCTTGTTCATTAGTTATTGTGACTCTTTGTGTGAATCATTTTGTCCTAGTTAATTACACATTGTGACTCGTTGTGCGAACCATTTGTCTTTATTCATTAGTCATTATGTCTCGTTGTGTGAATCATTTGTCCTTGTTCATTAGTCCTTGTGACTCGTTGTGTGAACCATTTGTCCTTGTTGTTAGTCATTGTGACTGTTTGTGTGAATCATTTGTCCTAGTTCATTAGTCATTGTGACTCGTCGTGTGAATCATTTGTCTTTAGTTATTAGTCCTTGTGACTCGTTGTGTGAACCATTTCTCCTTGCTTATTAGTCATTGTGACACTTTGTGTGAATCATTTGTCCTAGTTCATTAGTCATTGTGACTCGTCGTGTGAATCATTTGTCCTTGTTCATTAGCCATTGTGACTCGTTGTGTGAATCATTTGTCCTTGTTCATTAGTTATTGTGACTCTTTGTGTCAATCATTTGTCCTAGTTAATTACACATTGCGACTCGTTGTGAATCATTTGCCCTTTTTCTTTAGTTTTTATGACTCGTTTTATGAATCATTTGTCGTAGTTAATTAGTCATTGGGACTCGTTGTGTGAATCATTTGTCCTTGTTCATTAGTCCTTGTGACTCGTTGTGTGAACCATTTGTCCTTGTTCATTAGTTATTACGACTCTTTGTGTTAATCATTTGTCCTAGTTAATTACTCATTGTGACTCGTCGTGTGAATCATTTGTCTTTGGTCATTAGTCCTTGTGACTCGTTGTGTGAACCATTTCTCCTTGCTTATTAGTAATTGTGACTCTTTGTGTGAATCATTTGTAGTTGTTCATTACTCATTGTGACTCATTGTGTGAATCATTGTCCTTGTTCATTAGTTATTGTGACTCTTTGTGTGAATCATTTGTCCTAGTTAATTACACATTGTGACTCGTTGTGAATCATTTGTCCTTTTTCATTAGTTTTTATGACTCGTTTTATGAATCATTTGTCGTAGTTAATTAGTCATTGTGACTCGTTGTGTGAATCATTTGTCCTTGTGACTCGTTGTGTGAACCATTTGTCCTTGCTTATTAGTTATTGTGACTCTTTGTGTGAATCATTTGCCCTAGTTAAATACACATTGTGACTCGTTGTGAATCATTTGTCCTTTTTCATTAGTTTTTATGACTCGTTTTATGAATCATTTGTCCTAGTTAATTACTCATTGTGACTCGTCATGTGAATCATTTGTCTTTGGTCATTAGTCCTTGTGACTCGTTGTGTGAACCATTTCTCCTTGCTTATTAGTCGTTGTGACACTTTGTGTGAATCATTTGTCCTAGTTCATTAGTCATTGTGACTCGTCGTGTGAATCATTTGTCCTTGTTCATTAGCCATTGTGACTCGTTGTGTGAATCATTTGTCCTTGTTCATTAGTTATTGTGACTCGTTTTGTGAACCATTTCTCCTTGCTTATTAGTCATTGTGACTCTTTGTGTGAATCATTTGTAGTTGTTCATTACTCATTGTGACTCGTTGTGTGAATCATTTGTCCTTGTTCATTAGTCCTTGTGACTCGTTGTGTGACCAATTTGTCCTTGTTCATTAGTCATTGTGACTCGTTGTGTGAATCATTTGTCCTAGTTCATTAGCCATTGTGACTCGTTGTATGAATCATTTGTCCTTGTTCATTAGTTATAGTGACTCTTTGTGTGAATAATTTTGTCCTAGTTAATTACACATTGTGACTCGTTGTGCTAACCATTTGTCTTTATTCATTAGTCATTATGTCTCGTTGTGTTAATCATTGGTCCTTGTTCATTAGTCCTTGTGACTCGTTGTGTGAACCATTTGTCCTTGTTTATTAGTCATTGTGACTGTTTGTGTGAATCATTTGTCCTAGTTCATTAGTCATTGTGACTCGTTGTTTGAATCATTTGTCCTTGTTCATTAGTCCTTGTGACTCGTTGTGTGAACCATTTGTCCTTGTTCATTAGTTATTGCGACTCTTTGTGTGAATCATTTGTCCTAGTTAATTACTCATTGTGACTCGTCGTGTGAATCATTTGTCTTTGGTCATTAGTCCTTGTGACTCGCTGTGTGAACCATTTCTCCTTGCTTATTAGTCGTTGTGACTCTTTGTGTGAATCATTTGTAGTTGTTCATTAGTCATTGTGACTCGTTGTGTGAATCATTTGTCCTTGTTCATTAGTCCTTGTGACTCGTTGTGTGACCAATTTGTCCTAGTTCATTAGTCATTGTGACTCGTTGTGTGAATCATTTGTCCTAGTTCATTAGCCATTGTGACTCGTTGTATGAATCATTTGTCCTTGTTCATTAGTTATTGTGACTCTTTGTGTGAATCATTTTGTCCTAGTTAATTACACATTGTGACTCGTTGTGCGAACCATTTGTCTTTATTCATTAGTCATTATGTCTCGTTGTGTGAATCATTTGTCCTTGTTCATTAGTCCTTGTGACTCGTTGTGTGAACCATTTGTCCTTGTTGTTAGTCATTGTGACTGTTTGTGTGAATCATTTGTCCTAGTTCATTAGTCATTGTGACTCGTCGTGTGAATCATTTGTCTTTAGTTATTAGTCCTTGTGACTCGTTGTGTGAACCATTTCTCCTTGCTTATTAGTCATTGTGACACTTTGTGTGAATCATTTGTCCTAGTTCATTAGTCATTGTGACTCGTCGTGTGAATCATTTGTCCTTGTTCATTAGCCATTGTGACTCGTTGTGTGAATCATTTGTCCTTGTTCATTAGTTATTGTGACTCTTTGTGTCAATCATTTGTCCTAGTTAATTACACATTGCGACTCGTTGTGAATCATTTGCCCTTTTTCATTAGTTTTTATGACTCGTTTTATGAATCATTTGTCGTAGTTAATTAGTCATTGGGACTCGTTGTGTGAATCATTTGTCCTTGTTCATTAGTCCTTGTGACTCGTTGTGTGAACCATTTGTCCTTGTTCATTAGTTATTACGACTCTTTGTGTTAATCATTTGTCCTAGTTAATTACTCATTGTGACTCGTCGTGTGAATCATTTGTCTTTGGTCATTAGTCCTTGTGACTCGTTGTGTGAACCATTTCTCCTTGCTTATTAGTAATTGTGACTCTTTGTGTGAATCATTTGTAGTTGTTCATTACTCATTGTGACTCGTTGTGTGAATCATTGTCCTTGTTCATTAGTTATTGTGACTCTTTGTGTGAATCATTTGTCCTAGTTAATTACACATTGTGACTCGTTGTGAATCATTTGTCCTTTTTCATTAGTTTTTATGACTCGTTTTATGAATCATTTGTCGTAGTTAATTAGTCATTGTGACTCGTTGTGTGAATCATTTGTCCTTGTTCATTAGTCCTTGTGACTCGTTGTGTGAACCATTTGTCCTTGCTTATTAGTTATTGTGACTCTTTGTGTGAATCATTTGCCCTAGTTAAATACACATTGTGACTCGTTGTGAATCATTTGTCCTTTTTCATTAGTTTTTATGACTCGTTTTATGAATCATTTGTCCTAGTTAATTACTCCTTGTGACTCGTCATGTGAATCATTTGTCTTTGGTCATTAGTCCTTGTGACTCGTTGTGTGAACCATTTCTCCTTGCTTATTAGTCGTTGTGACACTTTGTGTGAATCATTTGTCCTAGTTCATTAGTCATTGTGACTCGTCGTGTGAATCATTTGTCCTTGTTCATTAGCCATTGTGACTCGTTGTGTGAATCATTTGTCCTTGTTCATTAGTTATTGTGATTCGTTTTGTGAACCATTTCTCCTTGCTTATTAGTCATTGTGACTCTTTGTGTGAATCATTTGTAGTTGTTCATTACTCATTGTGACTCGTTGTGTGAATCATTTGTCCTTGTTCATTAGTCCTTGTGACTCGTTGTGTGACCAATTTGTCCTTGTTCATTAGTCATTGTGACTCGTTGTGTGAATCATTTGTCCTAGTTCATTAGCCATTGTGACTCGTTGTATGAATCATTTGTCCTTGTTCATTAGTTATAGTGACTCTTTGTGTGAATAATTTTGTCCTAGTTAATTACACATTGTGACTCGTTGTGCTAACCATTTGTCTTTATTCATTAGTCATTATGTCTCGTTGTGTTAATCATTGGTCCTTGTTCATTAGTCCTTGTGACTCGTTGTGTGAACCATTTGTCCTTGTTTATTAGTCATTGTATTGTTTGTGTGAATCATTTGTCCTAGTTCATTAGTCATTGTGACTCGTCGTGTGAATCATTTGTCTTTGGTCATTAGTCCTTGTAACTCGTTGTGTGAACCATTTCTCCTTGCTTATTAGTCGTTGTGACACTTTGTGTGAATCATTTGTCCTAGTTCATTAGTCATTGTGACTCGTCGTGTGAATCATTTGTCCTTGTTCATTAGCCATTGTGACTCGTTGTGTGAATCATTTGTCCTTGTTCATTAGTTATTGTGACTCTTTTTGTGAATCATTTGCCCTAGTTAAATACACATTGTGACTAGTTGTGAATCATTTGTCCTTTTTCATTAGTTTTTATGACTCGTTTTATGAATCATTTGTCGTAGTTAATTAGTCATTGTGACTCATTGTGTGAATCATTTGTCCTTGTTCATTAGTTATTGTGACTCTTTGTGTGAATCATTTTGTCCTAGTTAATTACACATTGTGACGCGTTGTGCGAACCATTTGTCTTTATTCATTAGTCATTATGACTCGTTGTTTGAATCATTTGTCCTTGTTCATTAGTCCTTGTGACTCGTTGTGTGAACCTTTTGTCCTTGTTCATTAGTTATTGCGACTCTTTGTGTGAATCATTTGTCCTAGTTAATTACTCATTGTGACACGTCGTGTGAATCATTTGTCTTTGGTCATTAGTCCTTGTGACTCGCTGTGTGAACCATTTCTCCTTGCTTATTAGTCGTTGTGACTCTTTGTGTGAATCATTTGTAGTTGTTCATTAGTCATTGTGACTCGTTGTGTGAATCATTTGTCCTTGTTCATTAGTCCTTGTGACTCGTTGTGTGACCAATTTGTCCTAGTTCATTAGTCATTGTGACTCGTTGTGTGAATCATTTGTCCTAGTTCATTAGCCATTGTGACTCGTTGTATAAATCATTTGTCCTTGTTCATTAGTTATTGTGACTCTTTGTGTGAATCATTTTGTCCTAGTTAATTACACATTGTGACTCGTTGTGCGAACCATTTGTCTTTATTCATTAGTCATTATGTCTCGTTGTGTGAATCATTTGTCCTTGTTCATTAGTCCTTGTGACTCGTTGTGTGAACCATTTGTCCTTGTTGTTAGTCATTGTGACTGTTTGTGTGAATCATTTGTCCTAGTTCATTAGTCATTGTGACTCGTCGTGTGAATCATTTGTCTTTAGTTATTAGTCCTTGTGACTCGTTGTGTGAACCATTTCTCCTTGCTTATTAGTCATTGTGACACTTTGTGTGAATCATTTGTCCTAGTTCATTAGTCATTGTGACTCGTCGTGTGAATCATTTGTCCTTGTTCATTAGCCATTGTGACTCGTTGTGTGAATCATTTCTCCTTGTTCATTAGTTATTGTGACTCTTTGTGTGAATCATTTGTCCTAGTTAATTACACATTGCGACTCGTTGTGAATCATTTGTCCTTTTTCATTAGTTTTTATGACTCGTTTTATGAATCATTTGTCGTAGTTAATTAGTCATTGTGACTCGTTGTGTGAATCATTTGTCCTTGTTCATTAGTCCTTGTGACTCGTTGTGTGAACCATTTGTCCTTGTTCATTAGTTATTACGACTCTTTGTGTTAATCATTTGTCCTAGTTAATTACTCATTGTGACTCGTCGTGTGAATCATTTGTCTTTGGTCATTAGTCCTTGTGACTCATTGTGTGAACCATTTCTCCTTGCTTATTAGTAATTGTGACTCTTTGTGTGAATCATTTGTAGTTGTTCATTACTCATTGTGACTCGTTGTGTGAATCATTTGTCCTTGTTCATTAGTTATTGTGACTCTTTGTGTGAATCATTTGTCCTAGTTAATTACACATTGTGACTCGTTGTGAATCATTTGTCCTTTTTCAATAGTTTTTATGACTCGTTTTATGAATCATTTGTCGTAGTTAATTAGTCATTGTGACTCGTTGTGTGAATCATTTGTCCTTGTTCATTAGTCCTTGTGACTCGTTGTGTGAACCATTTGTCCTTGCTTATTAGTTATTGTGACTCTTTGTGTGAATCATTTGCCCTAGTTAAATACACATTGTGACTCGTTGTGAATCATTTGTCCTTTTTCATTAGTTTTTATGACTCGTTTTATGAATCATTTGTCCTAGTTAATTACTCATTGTGACTCGTCATGTGAATCATTTGTCTTTGGTCATTAGTCCTTGTGACTCGTTGTGTGAACCATTTCTCCTTGCTTATTAGTCGTTGTGACACTTTGTGTGAATCATTTGTCCTAGTTCATTAGTCATTGTGACTCGTCGTGTGAATCATTTGTCCTTGTTCATTAGCCATTGTGACTCGTTGTGTGAATCATTTGTCCTTGTTCATTAGTTATTGTGACTCGTTTTGTGAACCATTTCTCCTTGCTTATTAGTCATTGTGACTCTTTGTGTGAATCATTTGTAGTTGTTCATTACTCATTGTGACTCGTTGTGTGAATCATTTGTCCTTGTTCATTAGTCCTTGTGACTCGTTGTGTGACCAATTTGTCCTTGTTCATTAGTCATTGTGACTCGTTGTGTGAATCATTTGTCCTAGTTCATTAGCCATTGTGCCTCGTTGTATGAATCATTTGTCCTTGTTCATTAGTTATAGTGACTCTTTGTGTGAATAATTTTGTCCTAGTTAATTACACATTGTGACTCGTTGTGCTAACCATTTGTCTTTATTCATTAGTCATTATGTCTCGTTGTGTTAATCATTGGTCCTTGTTCATTAGTCCTTGTGACTCGTTGTGTGAACCATTTGTCCTTGTTTATTAGTCATTGTGACTGTTTGTGTGAATCATTTGTCCTAGTTTATTAGTCATTGTGACTCGTCGTGTGAATCATTTGTCTTTGGTCATTAGTCCTTGTGACTCGTTGTGTGAACCATTTCTCCTTGCTTATTAATCGTTGTGACACTTTGTGTGAATCATTTGTCCTAGTTCATTAGTCATTGTGACTCGTCGTGTGAATCATTTGTCCTTGTTCATTAGCCATTGTGACTCGTTGTGTGAATCATTTGTCCTTGTTCATTAGTTATTGTGACTCTTTGTGTGAATCATTTGTCCTAGTTAATTACACATTGCGACTCGTTGTGAATCATTTGTCCTTTTTCATTAGTTTTTATGACTCGTTTTATGAATCATTTGTCGTAGTTAATTAGTCATTGTGACTCGTCGTGTGAATCATTTGTCTTTGGTCATTAGTCCTTGTGACTCGTTGTGTGAACCATTTCTCCTTGCTTATTAGTCATTGTGACTCTTTGTGTGAATCATTTGTAGTTGTTCATTAGTCATTGTGACTCGTTGTGTGAATCATTTGTCCTTGTTCATTAGTCCTTGTGACTCGTTGTGTGACCAATTTGTCCTTGTTCATTAGTCATTGTGACTCGTTGTGTGAATCATTTGTCCTAGTTCATTAGCCATTGTGACTCGTTGTATGAATCATTTGTCCTTGTTCATTAGTTATTGTGACTCTTTGTGTGAATCATTTTGTCCTTGTTAATTACACATTGTGACTCGTTGTGCGAACCATTTGTCTTTATTCATTAGTCATTATGTCTCGTTGTGTTAATCATTTGTCCTTGTTCATTAGTCCTTGTGACTCGTTATGTGAACCATTTGTCCTTGTTTATAAGTCATTGTGACTGTTTGTGTGAATCATTTGTCCTAGTTCATTAGTCATTGTGACTCGTCATGTGAATCATTTGTCTTTGGTCATTAGTCCTTGTGACTCGTTGTGTGAACCATTTCTCCTTGCTTATTAGTTGTTGTGACACTTTGTGTGAATCATTTGTCCTAGTTCATTAGTCATTGTGACTCGTCGTGTGAATCATTTGTCCTTGTTCATTAGCCATTGTGAGTCATTGTGTGAATCATTTGTCGTTGTTCATTAGTTATTGTGACTCTTTGTGTAAATCATTTGCCCTAGTTAAATACACATTGTGACTCGTTGTGAATCATTTGTCCTTTTTCATTAGTTTTTATGACTCGTTTTATAAATCATTTGTCGTAGTTAATTAGTCATTGTGACTCGCTGTGTGAATCATTTGTCCTTGTTCATTAGTTATTGTGACTCTTTGTGTGAATCGTTTTGTCCTAGTTAATTACACATTGTGACTCGTTGTGCGAACCATTTGTCTTTATTCATTAGTCATTATGACTCGTTGTGTGGTTCATTTGTCCTTGTTCATTAGTCCTTGTGACTCGTTGTGTGAACCATTTGTCCTTGTTCATTAGTTATTGCGACTCTTTGTGTCAATCATTTGTCCTAGTTAATTACTCATTGTGACTCGTCGTGTGAATCATTTGTCTTTGGTCATTAGTCCTTGTGACTCGTTGTGTGAACCATTTCTCCTTGCTTATTAGTCGTTGTGACTCTTTGTGTGAATCATTTGTAGTTGTTCATTACTCATTGTGACTCGTTGTGTGAATCATTTGTCCTTGTTCATTAGTCCTTGTGACTTGTTGTGTGACCAATTTGTCCTTGTTCATTAGTCATTGTGACTCGTTGTGTGAATCATTTGTCCTAGTTCATTAGCCATTGTGGCTCGTTGTATGAATCATTTGTCCTTGTTCATTAGTTATTGTGACTCTTTGTGTGAATCATTTTGTCCTAGTTAATTACATATTGTAACTCGTTGTGCGAACCATTTGTCTTTATTCATTAGTCATTATGTCTCGTTGTGTGAATCTTTTGTCCTTGTTCATTAGTCCTTGTGACTCGTTGTGTGAACCATTTGTCCTTGTTTATTAGTCATTGTGACTGTTTGTGTGAATCATTTGTCCTAGTTCATTAGTCATTGTGACTCGTCATGTGAATCATTTGTCTTTGGTCATTAGTCCTTGTGACTCGTTGTGTGAACCATTTCTCCTTGCTTATTAGTTGTTGTGACACTTTGTGTGAATCATTTGTCCTAGTTCATTAGTCATTGTGACTCGTCGTGTGAATCATTTGTCCTTGTTCATTAGCCATTGTGACTCATTGTGTGAATCATTTGTCGTTGTTCATTAGTTATTGTGACTCTTTGTGTAAATCATTTGCCCTAGTTAAATACACATTGTGACTCGTTGTGAATCATTTGTCCTTTTTCATTAGTTTTTATGACTCGTTTTATAAATCATTTGTCGTAGTTAATTAGTCATTGTGACTCGCTGTGTGAATCATTTGTCCTTGTTCATTAGTTATTGTGACTCTTTGTGTGAATCGTTTTGTCCTAGTTAATTACACATTGTGACTCGTTGTGCGAACCATTTGTCTTTATTCATTAGTCATTATGACTCGTTGTGTGGTTCATTTGTCCTTGTTCATTAGTCCTTGTGACTCGTTGTGTGAACCATTTGTCCTTGTTCATTAGTTATTGCGACTCTTTGTGTCAATCATTTGTCCTAGTTAATTACTCATTGTGACTCGTCGTGTGAATCATTTGTCTTTGGTCATTAGTCCTTGTGACTCGTTGTGTGAACCATTTCTCCTTGCTTATTAGTCGTTGTGACTCTTTGTGTGAATCATTTGTAGTTGTTCATTACTCATTGTGACTCGTTGTGTGAATCATTTGTCCTTGTTCATTAGTCCTTGTGACTTGTTGTGTGACCAATTTGTCCTTGTTCATTAGTCATTGTGACTCGTTGTGTGAATCATTTGTCCTAGTTCATTAGCCATTGTGGCTCGTTGTATGAATCATTTGTCCTTGTTCATTAGTTATTGTGACTCTTTGTGTGAATCATTTTGTCCTAGTTAATTACACATTGTAACTCGTTGTGCGAACCATTTGTCTTTATTCATTAGTCATTATGTCTCGTTGTGTGAATCTTTTGTCCTTGTTCATTAGTCCTTGTGACTCGTTGTGTGAACCATTTGTCCTTGTTATTAGTCATTGTGATTTGTTTGTGTGAATCATTTGTCCTAGTTCATTAGTCATTGTGACTCATCGTGTGAATCATTTGTCTTTGGTCATTAGTCCTTGTGACTCGTTGTGTGAACCATTTCTCCTTGCTTATTAGTCGTTGTGACACTTTGTGTGAATCATTTGTCCTAGTTCATTAGTCATTGTGACTCGTCGTGTGAATCATTTGTCCTTGTTCATTAGCCATTGTGACTCGTTGTGTGAATCATTTGTCCTTGTTCATTAGTTATTGTGACTCTTTGTGTGAATCATTTGTCCTAGTTAATTACACATTGTGACTCGTTGTGAATCATTTGTCCTTTTTCATTAGTTTTTATGACTCGTTTTATGAATCATTTGTCGTAGTTAATTAGTCATTGTGACTCGTTGTGTGAATCATTTGTCCTTGTTCATTAGTCCTTGTGACTCGTTGTGTGAACCATTTGTCCTTATTCATTTGTTATTGCGACTCTTTGTGTGAATCATTTGTCCTAGTTAATTACTCATTGTGACTCGTCGTGTGAATCATTTGTCTTTGGTCATTAGTCCTTGTGACTCGTTGTGTGAACCATTTCTCCTTGCTTATTAGTCATTGTGACTCTTTGTGTGAATCATTTGTAGTTGTTCATTAGTCATTGTGACTCGTTGTGTGAATCATTTGTCCTTGTTCATTAGTCCTTGTGACTCGTTGTGTGACCAATTTGTCCTTGTTCATTAGTCATTGTGACTCGTTGTGTGAATCATTTGTCCTAGTTCATTAGCCATTGTGACTCGTTGTATGAATCATTTGTCCTTGTTCATTAGTTATTGTGACTCTTTGTGTGAATCATTTTGTCCTAGTTAATTACACATTGTGACTCGTTGTGCGAACCATTTGTCTTTATTCATTAGTCATTATGTCTCGTTGTGTTAATCATTTTTCCTTGTTCATTAGTCCTTGTGACTCGTTGTGTGAACCATTTGTCCTTGTTTATTAGTCATTGTGACTCATCGTGTGAATCATTTGTCCTTGTTCATTAGTCATTGTGACTCGTCATGTGAATCATTTGTCTTTGGTCATTAGTCCTTGTGACTCGTTGTGTGAACCATTTCTCCTTGCTTATTAGTCGTTGTGACACTTTGTGTGAATCATTTGTCCTAGTTCATTAGTCATTGTGACTCGTCGTGTGAATCATTTGTCCTTGTTCATTAGCCATTGTGACTCGTTGTGTGAATCATTTGGCCTTGTTCATTAGTTATTGTGACTCTTTGTGTGAATCATTTGCCCTAGTTAAATACACATTGTGACTCGTTGTGAATCATTTGTCCTTTTTCATTAGTTTTTATGACTCGTTTTATGAATCATTTGTCGTAGTTAATTAGTCATTGTGACTCATTGTGTGAATCATTTGTCCTTGTTCATTAGTTATTGTGACTCTTTGTGTGAATCATTTTGTCCTAGTTAATTACACATTGTTACTCGTTGTGCGAACCATTTGTCTTTATTCATTAGTCATTATGACTCGTTGTGTGGATCATTTGTCCTTGTTCATTAGTCCTTGTGACTCGTTGTGTGAACCATTTGTCCTTGTTCATTAGTTATTGCGACTCTTTGTGTGAATCATTTGTCCTAGTTAATTACTCATTGTGACTCGTCGTGTGAATCATTTGTCTTTGGTCATTAGTCCTTGTGATTCGTAGTGTGAACCTTTTCTCCTTGCTTATTAGTCGTTGTGACTCTTTGTGTGAATCATTTGTAGTTGTTCATTAGTCATTGTGACTCGTTATGTGAATCATTTGTCCTTGTTCATTAGTCCTTGTGACTTGTTGTGTGACCAATTTGTCCTTGTTCATTAGTCATTGTGACTCGTCGTGTGAATCATTTGTCCTTGTTCATTAGTTATTGTGACTCTTTGTGTGAATCGTTTTGTCCTAGTTAATTACACATTGTGACTCGTTGTGCGAACCATTTGTCTTTATTCATTAGTCATTATGACTCGTTGTGTGGTTCATTTGTCCTTGTTCATTAGTCCTTGTGACTCGTTGTGTGAACCATTTGTCCTTGTTCATTAGTTATTGCGACTCTTTGTGTCAATCATTTGTCCTAGTTAATTACTCATTGTGACTCGTCGTGTGAATCATTTGTCTTTGGTCATTAGTCCTTGTGACTCGTTGTGTGAACCATTTCTCCTTGCTTATTAGTCGTTGTGACTCTTTGTGTGAATCATTTGTAGTTGTTCATTACTCATTGTGACTCGTTGTGTGAATCATTTGTCCTTGTTCATTAGTCCTTGTGACTTGTTGTGTGACCAATTTGTCCTTGTTCATTAGTCATTGTGACTCGTTGTGTGAATCATTTGTCCTAGTTCATTAGCCATTGTGGCTCGTTGTATGAATCATTTGTCCTTGTTCATTAGTTATTGTGACTCTTTGTGTGAATCATTTTGTCCTAGTTAATTACACATTGTAACTCGTTGTGCGAACCATTTGTCTTTATTCATTAGTCATTATGTCTCGTTGTGTGAATCTTTTGTCCTTGTTCATTAGTCCTTGTGACTCGTTGTGTGAACCATTTGTCCTTGTTATTAGTCATTGTGACTGTTTGTGTGAATCATTTGTCCTAGTTCATTAGTCATTGTGACTCATCGTGTGAATCATTTGTCTTTGGTCATTAGTCCTTGTGACTCGTTGTGTGAACCATTTCTCCTTGCTTATTAGTCGTTGTGACACTTTGTGTGAATCATTTGTCCTAGTTCATTAGTCATTGTGACTCGTCGTGTGAATCATTTGTCCTTGTTCATTAGCCATTGTGACTCGTTGTGTGAATCATTTGTCCTTGTTCATTAGTTATTGTGACTCTTTGTGTGAATCATTTGTCCTAGTTAATTACACATTGTGACTCGTTGTGAATCATTTGTCCTTTTTCATTAGTTTTTATGACTCGTTTTATGAATCATTTGTCGTAGTTAATTAGTCATTGTGACTCGTTGTTTGAATCATTTGTCCTTGTTCATTAGTCCTTGTGACTCGTTGTGTGAACCATTTGTCCTTATTCATTTGTTATTGCGACTCTTTGTGTGAATCATTTGTCCTAGTTAATTACTCATTGTGACTCGTCGTGTGAATCATTTGTCTTTGGTCATTAGTCCTTGTGACTCGTTGTGTGAACCATTTCTCCTTGCTTATTAGTCATTGTGACTCTTTGTGTGAATCATTTGTAGTTGTTCATTAGTCATTGTGACTCGTTGTGTGAATCATTTGTCCTTGTTCATTAGTCCTTGTGACTCGTTGTGTGACCAATTTGTCCTTGTTCATTAGTCATTGTGACTCGTTGTGTGAATCATTTGTCCTAGTTCATTAGCCATTGTGACTCGTTGTATGAATCATTTGTCCTTGTTCATTAGTTATTGTGACTCTTTGTGTGAATCATTTTGTCCTAGTTAATTACACATTGTGACTCGTTGTGCGAACCATTTGTCTTTATTCATTAGTCATTATGTCTCGTTGTGTTAATCATTTTTCCTTGTTCATTAGTCCTTGTGACTCGTTGTGTGAACCATTTGTCCTTGTTTATTAGTCATTGTGACTCTTTGTGTGAATCATTTGTCCTAGTTCATTAGTCATTGTGACTCGTCATGTGAATCATTTGTCTTTGGTCATTAGTCCTTGTGACTCGTTGTGTGAACCATTTCTCCTTGCTTATTAGTCGTTGTGACACTTTGTGTGAATCATTTGTCCTAGTTCATTAGTCATTGTGACTCGTCGTGTGAATCATTTGTCCTTGTTCATTAGCCATTGTGACTCGTTGTGTGAATCATTTGGCCTTGTTCATTAGTTATTGTGACTCTTTGTGTGAATCATTTGCCCTAGTTAAATACACATTGTGACTCGTTGTGAATCATTTGTCCTTTTTCATTAGTTTTTATGACTCGTTTTATGAATCATTTGTCGTAGTTAATTAGTCATTGTGACTCATTGTGTGAATCATTTGTCCTTGTTCATTAGTTATTGTGACTCTTTGTGTGAATCATTTTGTCCTAGTTAATTACACATTGTTACTCGTTGTGCGAACCATTTGTCTTTATTCATTAGTCATTATGACTCGTTGTGTGGATCATTTGTCCTTGTTCATTAGTCCTTGTGACTCGTTGTGTGAACCATTTGTCCTTGTTCATTAGTTATTGCGACTCTTTGTGTGAATCATTTGTCCTAGTTAATTACTCATTGTGACTCGTCGTGTGAATCATTTGTCTTTGGTCATTAGTCCTTGTGATTCGTAGTGTGAACCTTTTCTCCTTGCTTATTAGTCGTTGTGACTCTTTGTGTGAATCATTTGTAGTTGTTCATTAGTCATTGTGACTCGTTATGTGAATCATTTGTCCTTGTTCATTAGTCCTTGTGACTTGTTGTGTGACCAATTTGTCCTTGTTCATTAGTCATTGTGACTCGTTGTGTGAATCATTTGTCCTAGTTCATTAGCCATTGTGACTCGTTGTATGAATCATTTGTCCTTGTTCATTAGTTATTGTGACTCTTTGTGTGAATCATTTTGTCCTAGTTAATTACACATTGTGACTCGTTGTGCGAACCATTTGTCTTTATTCATTAGTCATTATGTCTCGTTGTGTGAATCATTTGTCCTTGTTCATTAGTCCTTGTGACTCATTTTGTGAACCATTTGTCCTTGTTATTAGTCATTGTGACTGTTTGTGTGAATCATTTGTCCTAGTTCATTAGTCATTGTGACTCGTCGTGTGAATCATTTGTCTTTGGTCATTAGTCCTTGTGACTCGTTGTGTGAACCATTTCTCCTTGCTTATTAGTCGTTGTGACACTTTCTGTGAATCATTTGTCCTAGTTCATTAATCATTGTGACTCGTCGTGTGAATCATTTGTCCTTATTCATTAGCCATTGTGACTCGTTGTATGAATCATTTGTCCTTGTTCATTAGTTATTGTGACTCTTTGTGTGAATCATTTGTCCTAGTTAATTACACATTGTGACTCATTGTGAATCATTTGTCCTTTTTCATTAGTTTTTATGACTCGTTTTATGAATCATTTGTCGTAGTTAATTAGTCATTGTGACTCGTTGTGTGAATCATTTGTCCTTGTTCATTAGTCCTTGTGACTCGTTGTGTGAACCATTTGTCCTAGTTCATTAGCCATTGTGACTCGTTGTATGAATCATTTGTCCTTGTTCATTAGTTATTGTGACTCTTTGTGTGAATCATTTTGTCCTAGTTAATTACACATTGTGACTCGTTGTGCGAACCATTTGTCTTTATTCATTAGTCATTATGTCTCGTTGTGTGAATCATTTGTCCTTGTTCATTAGTTATTGTGACTCTTTGTGTGAATCATTTTGTCCTAGTTAATTACACATTGTGACTCGTTGTGCGAACCATTTGTCTTTATTCATTTGTCATTATGACTCGTTGTGTGGATCATTTGTCCTTGTTCATTGGAGTGTAATGTCCAAGGGTTTAGACAAATACAACAATCAAACCAGCAAACTAAAGACAGTTTCTCAGGAATGTAATAAACTTGTGCTAATTAATAAAATTATGTGTTGATCTCCTAAAATCATGAAACTTGGCAGTAAATAACTTTGATATAAGAACTACTTCTGAGCAAAAGACCAGGATTTTTAGAGGACTCAAGGTATTTTTAAGACTCAACTGAATTGACTGACGACACAAAGGACTCGTAATTGAGACAGCTTAAGGATAATGCTTGAAAGGAGGGAACTTGGGTATAATTATCAACTGAAAAACCCACGAGAATACTCACGGGGAATTAAGCTAATAATTTAAGGTGTTAGAGTTAAGAAATTCCACAGATTAACACAGAAAGACTCAATCAAACAAAAAAAGCCAAACTATCCACGATCTAAGCACGGAAAGTTTATACTTCACTAACAGTACTTAATCAATAACCACAGTCTAAGCACAGGTTATTATCAAGCCCGACTCTAATCTACAGACTAAGCACAAGATTAAGAGGTTTAAATTTGAGAGAAATCTCGGGTTTCATTTTATCAATCACCGTTTGTGTTACAACGATGCGAGCTAAGGTCCTTATATAGGCCCTTTTAGGTCACAAACTTGAAAGAAAAACAACATCCAAGGGTCAGGATCTCTCCTCACATGCTGGTAAGAGTCCAAGTACAATATTACAACGGTTTAAAAGCTCTTAATTGTAAATCGGAATGAAAACAAAAGAGAAATGCAGGTGTGATGACATGTTGTGGCCCTTTGTTTGCATTCTTTGGCTTTTACGTTGAATGTAGGCACTTGAGGACGAAATGATTGAGTCCTTGGCATTAAAATTGGCTCTAGGTTGTATCTGGTATATGGGAAGACAAGCCAAAAGTTCCTTGCATGCTTTTTCCTCATGGTTTAGCCGAGAAATGGAAAGATTGCTTTTGTTGTTTGTCAATTCTTTGCGATTCTCCCGACTTGGATTTCTAGGACTTGCATTGTGATTCTGCCTTGGACCCCTAGGACTTTTCTGAGCTTAGTTTAATGGCCAACCAGCTGGCCATGGTGGCAGCTGGTGGTTAGGCTTGTACTCGTACCTACTAGCCACTAAACCTAGCCCATTCTCGTTGCTTCCCGGTTGTGGTCTTTGTTTTTGCTGCTTGCTTTTGTGGAGTGTCCGGTCGGTAGCTCTGCTGCAACCTCCCTGGTTGAACAGGGCTTGTCCTCAAGCCTGGTGACTCCTCCCCCTCAGCATCCTCATAATATGGACTTAGGTCACCTACATTGAAAGTGCCATGCACCTCATACTCTCCTGGTAGATCCACTTTGTAGGCATTTGGACCAATCCTCTCAATAATTTCAAAGGGGCCATCAGCTCTTGGCATTAACTTGTTCTTTCTTCTTGATGGGAACCTCTCTTTTCTTAAATGAACCCAGACTAAATCCCCTGGAACAAATTCTTTCCTTTTAAAGGTACCTTGACTTTTCTGTATTTCTCATTGGTCTTCTCAATCTCTCTTTTCACAGGTTTCATGGAGTTTAGCACTTGCTCTGCCTGGCCTTAGCATCATGATTCATCTCATTTCTTGGTACAGATGATAAGTCTACAGGCATTAGGGGGTTAATCCCATAGACAACCTCAAAAGGACTATGACCATGGCAGAGTTGATGGTGATCTGTTGAAGGCAAATTCTGCTGCTACTAACTTGATGTCCCAATCTTTTAGACTCTTGCTTACAATACATCTCAGAATCCTACCCAGGGTTTTGTTGGTGACCTCGGTTTGGCCATCTGTTTGGGGGTGGTGAGATGTCTTGAACAACGGTTTGGTCTTGAGTAGCTTCCATAGAGTTTTCCAAAAGTAACTCATGAACTTTGTATCCCTATCTGATACAATTGTCTTTGGAATCCCATGAAGCCTTACAATTTCTTTCGGTATAGCTCAAAGAACACTAGCAACATCCTCTGTCTTCTTGCAAGCTATGAAATGGGCCATTTTATCGAACCTATCAACAACAACCGTGATCAATCCTTTCCTCTCTCGTGTTCTTGGCGGTCAAACAATAAAATCCATGCTCACATCTTCCCATGGCCTGCTTGGTACTGGTAATGGGATATATGGACCAGTTTGGAAGGAACTCTTAGCCATTTGACATACTGAACATCTCCTGAGAACACTTTGGACATCCCCCATCATTTTTGGCCAATGGAACTGTTCCTGTAGTATGTCCAATGTCTTCTGAACACCAAAATGCCCTCCCAAGCCTCCTGAATGGACTTCCCTGATTAGAAGGTCTCTGTATGAACCTCTTGGAACACAGAGCTTGTTTCCTTGGAATAGAAACCCATCTTGCAGCAAGTATTTGTTCCCTGGAACCCTATGCCCTTCAAACTGTGTGATCCACTCCTCAGAGAAGTCAGGGTCTTCCTTGTACATCTCTTTCATGAACTCAAAACCAAGGACCCTGGTTCCCATAGTTGACAGTAAGGAGTGCCTCCTTGATAGTGCATCTGCCACTACATTTTGTTTTCCTTCCTTATACTTGCTGGAAAAGGTGAATGATTGCAAGTACTCCACCCATTTAGCATGCCTGTGACTCAACTTGTGCAGGTCATTGATATATTTCAATGCTTCATGATCAGAGTGCAACACAAATGGCTTCGGTTTCAAATAGTGACTCCAATGCATGACTGCCCTGATAATTGCATAAAATTCTTTGTCATAGGTAGAATACTTTAACTTAGCTCCATTCAACTTCTCACCGAAGTAAGCTACGGGTTTCGAGCTTGGATCGGATCGCACCAATGCCTACCCCACTGGCATCACACTCTACTTCAAAGAGTTGATCAAAGTCCGTAATTTCAGAATAGGAGTCTCACACATTAATTTCTTAATCTTCTCAAAGGATGTTGAGCATTCTCGGTCCCAGTGGAATTCTCCTTTTTTCATACACTCGATGGTGGAGCAACAACGAATCAAGTTCTTGATAAATCTCCTGTAAAAGGAGGCCAATCCATGGAACCCCCTCACCTCAGTGATTGTTTTAGGAGTAGGCCATGATTGAATGGCCACAATTTTGCCCTGATCAACTGTAATCCCTCTTCCAGAGATAATGTACCCTAGGAATGCCACTTCTTCAACCATAAAAGTGCATTTCTCTATTTTGCCAAATAGTTTTTGTTCCTTGAGGATCCCGAACACGGCTTCAAGATGTTTCGGTGTTCCCTTTCACTTCTTTGCTATAAACCAAGATGTCATCAAAGTAGACCACTGCAAATTTGCCTAAACATGGCCTTAGCACCTCAGTCATCGGTCTCATAAAGGTGCTTGGTGCATTAGAAAGACCAAATGGCATCACAAGCCACTCATACAGTCCATGTTTAGTTTTGAAGCGCGTCTTCCACTCATCTCCTTCCCTTATCCTGACTTGATGGTACCCTTGCCCGAGATCAATTTTAGAAAATACCATGGCACCACTGAGCTCATCTAACATGTCATCCAACCTTGGTATTGGGAACCTGTACTTGACAGGTGATGTTGTTAATGGCCCCATTGTCGACACATCCTCCATGTTCCATCTTTCTTGGGAACAAGTAGGGCGGGGACTGCACAAGGACCGAGAGATTCCCGACAAATCCTTTACTCATAAGTTCCTCAATCTGGTTTTGCAACTCTTTGGTAGCAGTTGGATCACTTCTATAAGCTGGCTTGTTGGGAAGCACTGAGCCTGGAACAAGGTCAATGTGGTGCTCAATGCCCCTCAATGGTGGCAATCCACTAGGCAATTCTCTTGGGAATACCTCTTTATACCTCTGAATTAATGGTCTAACTTCAGCAGGTATCTCAGGGCTCCCTTCCTTGCTTACTTCTTTGGATAGTAACATCCAGACAGGTTGTTCTTGCTTCATTTCTTTGATCATGGCTGCTTGAGAAGAAATAGCACACCATTGTTCTCCTCTGGCATACTTGGACCTCCATAGTTTCTCTGGTTGGGTGGTAATGGGGTCAGAGTAACTTTCTTGCCTTCATGCTTGAAACTATAGATGTTATCCTTCCCATGGTGAGTGGTATTCCTGTCATACTCCCATGGTCTTCCTAAGAGTAGGTGGCAGGCATCCATTGGAACAATATCACACAAGACTTCATCTTTATACACCTTCCCAATAGAAAATGGAACCAAGCATTGCTTGTCCACCCTTACTTCTGCTCCCTTGTTCAACCATCTCAACTTGTAAGGGTTTGGGTGCTCTTGAGTTGTCAGGTTGAGTTTACTAACCATGGCATTTGATGCCACATTTGTACAACTTCCCCCATCTATGATCAGGTTACAAACCCTCCCCTGGACTGTGCATCTGGTTCTGAATATCAGGGATCTTTGATCAGCTTCCAGAGGTGAGTGTTGGGAATGCATAACCCTCCACAAGACTAAGTTGTGACTGTATCGGGGGGCCACAACTGCATCTTGTTCTGGTTCTCCTTCAGCCTCCACTTCCTCCATTATCAAGGTCTCATCTTCCTCATACTGAACCAAACCTTCTCTCTCCCACTGCTCTACTTCCATTGCTGTCAAGGTTCTCTTAGAAGGACAGTCCTTCCTAAAATGGCCATACCCTTGGCACTGGAAGCATTTAATTTTCCCATCATCACAGATGATGTGTTGGTTCTAGGATTCACATGACTCTTCCCCTTGTCTGGTGTTGATTGGGTTGCAATTTTTGGAGTTTCTCCAATCCTAACCCCAGAAAAAGGTTTGAAAGTGGGTCAGTAAGGGGTTTGGAAGCAGTGACTTTGGCTTTTCCCATCTTTTCAATCCTCAATGCCAGGTTGACTGCCTCATCAAAGGACCAGACTTGTTGCATTCTAACCCTTATAGCAATCTTAGGATCTAATCCCTCAACAAACCTAGCAATTTTCTGCTCAGGCTTCTCAGTGATCTCACATTGCAGGGTAAGTTGTTCAAAACTCCTAAGATAAGACTCAACAGATTGTTGGTCTTGTTTTAGTCAAGTTAACTTGATAAACACATCCTGTGTGTAATCTTTAGCTATAAACTTATCCTTCAATTTCTTTTTAAGTTTTAGCCAAGATTTAATGGGTTCCTTGCCTTCTCTCATTCTCTGGCTTTTCAGGGTTTCATACCAAAGGGAAGCATAACCTTTAAATTTAAGGATAGAAACTTTGAAAGCTTTCTGTCAAGATATCCCTTAAATTCAAAGACTCTCTCAACAGTTCTAATCCGATCTAACAAATCTTCATGGTTTAAACTACCATGGAAATCAGGAATTTCTACCTTTATATCTTTGTCTCTTTCCATGTAGATGCCCTCGCATAGATTCATCGATCTCGACATGTCTCCTTCATGCTCCTGGTGGTATGGTTGTCCTCTTCCTCCCATGGCAAAGCCTCTCCCTCTACCCCTTCCTCCGCGCGGAGTTGCCCCACAGGTCCGGGTTTGGGATTCTTTCCATGACAGCATGCATAGCATTCACCAGTGTACCCATATTTCTGGCCAGATCTCCAACTGTGGCTTCAATGCCAGCTAGTCTCTCTTCACTCATGGGTTATTTTTTTGTAGTTTTGTTGTAGTTAGGGTAAAAATGAACTCACTTTCCTTCCCAAGACTAACACAAGATAGAATCGTGTTAAAACCTTGCTCTGATATACCAATTTGGAGTGTAATGTCCAAGGGTTTAGACAAATACAACAATCAAACCAAAGAAACTAAAGACAGTTTCTCAGGAATGTAATAAACTTGTGCTAATTAATAAAATTATGTGTTGATCTCCTAAAATCATGAAACTTGGCAGTAAATAACTTTGATATAAGAACTACTTCTGAGCAAAAGACCAGGATTTTTAGAGGACTCAAGGTATTTTTAAGACTCAATCAATTGATTGACGAGACACAAAGGACTGTAATTGAGACAGTTCTGGGATAATGCTTGAAAGGAGGGAACTTGGGTATAATTATCAACTGAAAAACCCACAGAATACTCACAGGGAATTAAGCTAATAATTTAAGGTGTTAGAGTTAAGAAATTCCACAGATTAACACAGGAAAGACTCAACTGAAACAAACAGCAAAGCCAAACTATCCACAGTCTAAGCACAGGAAAGTTTATACTTCACTAACAGGTACTTAATCAATAACCACAGTCTAAGCACAGGTTATTATCAAGCCTGACTCTAATCTACAGACTAAGCACAAGATTAAGAGGTTTAAATTTGAGAGAAATCTCGGTTTCATTTTATCAATCACCGTGTTACAACGATCTGTGATCGAGCTAAGGTCCTTATATAGGCCCTTTTAGGTCACAAACTTGAAAGAAAAACAACATCCAAGGGTCAGGATCTCTCCTCACATGCTGGTAAGAGTCCAAGTACAATATTACAACGGTTTAAAAGCTCTTAATTGTAAACTGGAATGAAAACAAAAGAGAAATGCAGGTGACAAAGTGACATGTTGTGGTCCTTTCTTTGCATTCGTTGGCTTTTCGTTGAATGTAGGCACTTGAGGACGAAATGATTGAGTCCTTGGCATTAAAATTGGCTCTAGGTTGTATCTGGTATATGGGAAGACAAGCCAAAAGTTCCTTGCATGCTTTTTCCTCATGGTTTAGCCAGAAATGGAAAGATTGCTTTTGTTGTTTGTCAATTGTCTTTGCAGCTTCTGTCCGACTTGGATTTCTAGGACTTGCATTGTGATTCTGCCTTGGACCCCTAGGACTTTTCTGAGCTTAGTTTAATGGCCAACCAGCTGGCCATGGTGGCAGCTGGTGGTTAGGCTTGTACTCGTACCTATTAGCCACTAAACCTAGCCCATTCTGGTTGCTTCCTGAAGTGGTTGTGGTGTTGTTTTGGCCTGCTTGCTTTTGTGGAGTGTCCTGGTCAGTAGCTCCTGCTGCATTCATTAGTCCTTGTGACTCGTTGTGTGAACCATTTGTCCTTGTTCATTAGTTATTGCGACTCTTTGTGTGAATCATTTGTCCTAGTTCATTAGTCATTGTGACTCGTCGTGTGAATCATTTGTCTTTGTTCATTAGTCCTTGTGACTCGTTGTGTGAACCATTTCTCCTTGCTTATTAGTCGTTGTGACACTTTGTGTGAATCATTTGTAGTTGTTCATTAGTCATTGTGACTCGTTGTGTGAATCATTTGTCCTTGTTCATTAGTCCTTGTGACTCGTTGTGTGACCAATTTGTCCTTGTTCATTAGTCATTGTGACTCGTTGTGTGAATCATTTGTCCTAGTTCATTAGCCATTGTGACTCGTTGTATGAATCATTTGTCCTTGTTCATTAGTTATTGTGACTCTTTGTGTGAATCATTTTGTCCTAGTTAATTACACATTGTGACTCGTTGTGCGAACCATTTGTCTTTATTCATTAGTCATTATGTCTCGTTGTGTTAATCATTGGTCCTTGTTCATTAGTCCTTGTGACTCGTTGCCTTGTTCGATAGTTATTGCGACTCTTTGTGTCAATCATTTGTCCTAGTTAATTACTCATTGTGACTCGACGTGTGAATCATTTGTCCTTGGTCATTAGTCCTTGTGACTCGTTGTGTGAACCATTTCTCCTTGCTTATTAGTCGTTGTGACTCTTTGTGTGAATCATTTGTAGTTGTTCATTAGTCATTGTGACTCGTTGTGTGAATCATTTGTCCTTGTTCATTAGTCCTTGTGACTTGTTGTGTGACCAATTTGTCCTTGTTCATTAGTCATTGTGACTCGTTGTGTGAATCATTTGTCCTAGTTCATTAGCCATTGTGACTCGTTGTATGAATCATTTGTCCTTGTTCATTAGTTATCGTGACTCTTTGTGTGAATCATTTTGTCCTAGTTAATTACACATTGTGACTCGTTGTGCGAACCATTTGTCTTTATTCATTAGTCATTATGTCTCGTTGTGTGAATCATTTGTCCTTGTTCATTAGTCCTTGTGACTCGTTGTGTGAACCATTTGTCCTTGTTATTAGTCATTGTGACTGTTTGTGTGAATCATTTGTCCTAGTTCATTAGTCATTGTGACTCGTCGTGTGAATCATTTGTCTTTGGTCATTAGTCCTTGTGACTCGTTGTGTGAACCATTTCTCCTTGCTTATTAGTCATTGTGACTCTTTGTGTGAATCATTTGTAGTTGTTCATTAGTCATTGTGACTCGTTGTGTGAATCAATTGTTCTTGTTCATTAGTCCTTGTGACTCGTTGTGTGACCAATTTGTCCTTGTTCATTAGTCATTGTGACTCGTTGTGTGAATCATTTGTCCTAGTTCATTAGCCATTGTGACTCGTTGTATGAATCATTTGTCCTTGTTCATTAGTTATTGTGACTCTTTGTGTGAATCATTTTGTCCTTGTTAATTACACATTGTGACTCGTTGTGCGAATCATTTGTCTTTATTCATTAGTCATTATGTCTCGTTGTGTTAATCATTTGTCCTTGTTCATTAGTCCTTGTGACTCGTTATGTGAACCATTTGTCCTTGTTTATTAGTCATTGTATTTGTTTGTGTGAATCATTTGTCCTAGTTCATTAGTCATTGTGACTCGTCATGTGAATCATTTGTCTTTGGTCATTAGTCCTTGTGACTCGTTGTGTGAACCATTTCTAATTGCTTATTAGTTGTTGTGACACTTTGTGTGAATCATTTGTCCTAGTTCATTAGTCATTGTGACTCGTCGTGTGAATCATTTGTCCTTGTTCATTAGCCATTGTGACTCATTGTGTGAATCATTTGTCCTTGTTCATTAGTTATTGTGACTCTTTGTGTGAATCATTTGCCCTAGTTAAATACACATTGTGACTCGTTGTGAATCATTTGTCCTTTTTCATTAGTTTTTATGACTCGTTTTATAAATCATTTGTCGTAGTTAATTAGTCATTGTGACTCGCTGTGTGAATCATTTGTCCTTGTTCATTAGTTAATGTGACTCTTTGTGTGAATCGTTTTGTCCTAGTTAATTACACATTGTGACTCGTTGTGCGAACCATTTGTCTTTATTCATTAGTCATTATGACTCGTTGTGTGGTTCATTTGTCCTTGTTCATTAGTCCTTGTGACTCGTTGTGTAAACCATTTGTCCTTGTTCATTAGTTATTGCGACTCTTTGTGTCAATCATTTGTCCTAGTTAATTACTCATTGTGACTCGTCGTGTGAATCATTTGTCTTTGGTCATTAGTCCTTGTGACTCGTTGTGTGAACCATTTCTCCTTGCTTATTAGTCGTTGTGACTCTTTGTGTGAATCATTTGTAGTTGTTCATTAGTCATTGTGACTCGTTGTGTGAATCATTTGTCCTTGTTCATTAGTCCTTGTGACTTGTTGTGTGACCAATTTGTCCTTGTTCATTAGTCATTGTGACTCGTTGTGTGAATCATTTGTCCTAGTTCATTAGCCATTGTGGCTCGTTGTATGAATCATTTGTCCTTGTTCATTAGTTATTGTTACTCTTTGTGTGAATCATTTTGTCCTAGTTAATTACACATTGTAACTCGTTGTGCGAACCATTTGTCTTTATTCATTAGTCATTATGTCTCGTTGTGTGAATCATTTGTCCTTGTTCATTAGTCCTTGTGACTCGTTGTGTGAACCATTTGTCCTTGTTATTAGTCATTGTGACACTTTGTGTGAATCATTTGTCCTAGTTCATTAGTCATTGTGACTCGTCGTGTGAATCATTTGTCTTTGGTCATTAGTCCTTGTGACTCGTTGTGTGAACCATTTCTCCTTGCTTATTAGTCGTTGTGACACTTTGTGTGAATCATTTGTCCTAGTTCATTAGTCATTGTGACTCGTCGTGTGAATCATTTGTCCTTGTTTATTAGTTATTGTGACTCTTTGTGTGAATCATTTGTCCTAGTTAATTACACATTGTGACTCGTTGTGAATCATTTGTCCTTTTTCATTAGTTTTTATGACTCGTTTTATGAATCATTTGTCGTAGTTAATTAGTCATTGTGACTCGTTGTGTGAATCATTTGTCCTTGTTCATTAGTCCTTGTGACTCGTTGTGTCAACCATTTGTCCTTGTTCATTTGTTATTGCGACTCTTTGTGTGAATCATTTGTCCTAGTTAATTACTCATTGTGACTCGTCGTGTGAATCATTTGTCTTTGGTCATTAGTCCTTGTGACTCGTTGTGTGAACCATTTCTCCTTGCTTATTAGTCATTGTGACTCTTTGTGTGAATCATTTGTAGTTGTTCATTAGTCATTGTGACTCGTTGTGTGAATCATTTGTCCTTGTTCATTAGTCCTTGTGACTCGTTGTGTGACCAATTTGTCCTTGTTCATTAGTCATTAGTCATTGTGACTCGTTGTGTGAATCATTTGTCCTAGTTCATTAGCCATTGTGACTCGTTGTATGAATCATTTGTCCTTGTTCATTAGTTATTGTGACTCTTTGTGTGAATCATTTTGTCCTAGTTAAATTACACATTGTGACTCGTTGTGCGAACCATTTGTCTTTATTCATTAGTCATTATGTCTCGTTGTGTTAATCATTTTTCCTTGTTCATTAGTCCTTGTGACTCGTTGTGTGAACCATTTGTCCTTGTTTATTAGTCATTGTGGACTCGATTGTGTGAATCATTTGTCCTAGTTCATTAGTCATTGTGACTCGTCATGTGAATCATTTGTCTTTGGTCATTAGTCCTTGTGACTCGTTGTGTGAACCATTTCTCCTTGCTTATTAGTCGTTGTGACACTTTGTGTGAATCATTTGTCCTAGTTCATTAGTCATTGTGACTCGTCGTGTGAATCATTTGTCCTTGTTCATTAGCCATTGTGACTCGTTGTGTGAATCATTTGGCCTTGTTCATTAGTTATTGTGACTCTTTGTGTGAATCATTTGCCCTAGTTAAATACACATTGTGACTCGTTGTGCGAACCATTTGTCTTTATTCATTAGTCATTATGTCTCGTTGTGTTAATCATTTTTCCTTGTTCATTAGTCCTTGTGACTCGTTGTGTGAACCATTTGTCCTTGTTTATTAGTCATTGTGACTGTTTGTGTGAATCATTTGTCCTAGTTCATTAGTCATTGTGACTCGTCGTGTGAATCATTTGTCTTTGGTCATTAGTCCTTGTAACTCGTTGTGTGAACCATTTCTCCTTGCTTATTAGTCGTTGTGACACTTTGTGTGAATCATTTGTCCTAGTTCATTAGTCATTGTGACTCGTCGTGTGAATCATTTGTCCTTGTTCATTAGCCATTGTGACTCGTTGTGTGAATCATTTGTCCTTGTTCATTAGTTATTGTGACTCTTTGTGTGAATCATTTGCCCTAGTTAAATACACATTGTGACTAGTTGTGAATCATTTGTCCTTTTTCATTAGTTTTTATGACTCGTTTTATGAATCATTTGTCGTAGTTAATTAGTCATTGTGACTCATTGTGTGAATCATTTGTCCTTGTTCATTAGTTATTGTGACTCTTTGTGTGAATCATTTTGTCCTAGTTAATTACACATTGTGACGCGTTGTGCGAACCATTTGTCTTTATTCATTAGTCATTATGACTCGTTGTTTGAATCATTTGTCCTTGTTCATTAGTCCTTGTGACTCGTTGTGTGAACCTTTTGTCCTTGTTCATTAGTTATTGCGACTCTTTGTGTGAATCATTTGTCCTAGTTAATTACTCATTGTGACACGTCGTGTGAATCATTTGTCTTTGGTAATTAGTCCTTGTGACTCGCTGTGTGAACCATTTCTCCTTGCTTATTAGTCGTTGTGACTCTTTGTGTGAATCATTTGTAGTTGTTCATTAGTCATTGTGACTCGTTGTGTGAATCATTTGTCCTTGTTCATTAGTCCTTGTGACTCGTTGTGTGACCAATTTGTCCTAGTTCATTAGTCATTGTGACTCGTTGTGTGAATCATTTGTCCTAGTTCATTAGCCATTGTGACTCGTTGTATAAATCATTTGTCCTTGTTCATTAGTTATTGTGACTCTTTGTGTGAATCATTTTGTCCTAGTTAATTACACATTGTGACTCGTTGTGCGAACCATTTGTCTTTATTCATTAGTCATTATGTCTCGTTGTGTGAATCATTTGTCCTTGTTCATTAGTCCTTGTGACTCGTTGTGTGAACCATTTGTCCTTGTTGTTAGTCATTGTGATTTGTTTGTGTGAATCATTTGTCCTAGTTCATTAGTCATTGTGACTCGTCGTGTGAATCATTTGTCTTTAGTTATTAGTCCTTGTGACTCGTTGTGTGAACCATTTCTCCTTGCTTATTAGTCATTGTGACACTTTGTGTGAATCATTTGTCCTAGTTCATTAGTCATTGTGACTCGTCGTGTGAATCATTTGTCCTTGTTCATTAGCCATTGTGACTCGTTGTGTGAATCATTTCTCCTTGTTCATTAGTTATTGTGACTCTTTGTGTGAATCATTTGTCCTAGTTAATTACACATTGCGACTCGTTGTGAATCATTTGTCCTTTTTCATTAGTTTTTATGACTCGTTTTATGAATCATTTGTCGTAGTTAATTAGTCATTGTGACTCGTTGTGTGAATCATTTGTCCTTGTTCATTAGTCCTTGTGACTCGTTGTGTGAACCATTTGTCCTTGTTCATTAGTTATTACGACTCTTTGTGTTAATCATTTGTCCTAGTTAATTACTCATTGTGACTCGTCGTGTGAATCATTTGTCTTTGGTCATTAGTCCTTGTGACTCATTGTGTGAACCATTTCTCCTTGCTTATTAGTAATTGTGACTCTTTGTGTGAATCATTTGTTGTTGTTCATTACTCATTGTGACTCGTTGTGTGAATCATTTGTCCTTGTTCATTAGTTATTGTGACTCTTTGTGTGAATCATTTGTCCTAGTTAATTACACATTGTGACTCGTTGTGAATCATTTGTCCTTTTTCAATAGTTTTTATGACTCGTTTTATGAATCATTTGTCGTAGTTAATTAGTCATTGTGACTCGTTGTGTGAATCATTTGTCCTTGTTCATTAGTCCTTGTGACTCGTTGTGTGAACCATTTGTCCTTGCTTATTAGTTATTGTGACTCTTTGTGTGAATCATTTGCCCTAGTTAAATACACATTGTGACTCGTTGTGAATCATTTGTCCTTTTTCATTAGTTTTTATGACTCGTTTTATGAATCATTTGTCCTAGTTAATTACTCATTGTGACTCGTCATGTGAATCATTTGTCTTTGGTCATTAGTCCTTGTGACTCGTTGTGTGAACCATTTCTCCTTGCTTATTAGTCGTTGTGACACTTTGTGTGAATCATTTGTCCTAGTTCATTAGTCATTGTGACTCGTCGTGTGAATCATTTGTCCTTGTTCATTAGCCATTGTGACTCGTTGTGTGAATCATTTGTCCTTGTTCATTAGTTATTGTGACTCGTTTTGTGAACCATTTCTCCTTGCTTATTAGTCATTGTGACTCTTTGTGTGAATCATTTGTAGTTGTTCATTACTCATTGTGACTCGTTGTGTGAATCATTTGTCCTTGTTCATTAGTCCTTGTGACTCGTTGTGTGACCAATTTGTCCTTGTTCATTAGTCATTGTGACTCGTTGTGTGAATCATTTGTCCTAGTTCATTAGCCATTGTGACTCGTTGTATGAATCATTTGTCCTTGTTCATTAGTTATAGTGACTCTTTGTGTGAATAATTTTGTCCTAGTTAATTACACATTGTGACTCGTTGTGCTAACCATTTGTCTTTATTCATTAGTCATTATGTCTCGTTGTGTTAATCATTGGTCCTTGTTCATTAGTCCTTGTGACTCGTTGTGTGAACCATTTGTCCTTGTTTATTAGTCATTGTGATTTGTTTGTGTGAATCATTTGTCCTAGTTTATTAGTCATTGTGACTCGTCGTGTGAATCATTTGTCTTTGGTCATTAGTCCTTGTGACTCGTTGTGTGAACCATTTCTCCTTGCTTATTAATCGTCGTGACTCTTTGTGTGAATCATTTGTCCTAGTTCATTAGTCATTGTGACTCGTCGTGTGAATCATTTGTCCTTGTTCATTAGCCATTGTGACTCGTTGTGTGAATCATTTGTCCTTGTTCATTAGTTATTGTGACTCTTTGTGTGAATCATTTGTCCTAGTTAATTACACATTGCGACTCGTTGTGAATCATTTGTCCTTTTTCATTAGTTTTTATGACTCGTTTTATGAATCATTTGTCGTAGTTAATTAGTCATTGTGACTCGTCGTGTGAATCATTTGTCTTTGGTCATTAGTCCTTGTGACTCGTTGTGTGAACCATTTCTCCTTGCTTATTAGTCATTGTGACTCTTTGTGTGAATCATTTGTAGTTGTTCATTAGTCATTGTGACTCGTTGTGTGAATCATTTGTCCTTGTTCATTAGTCCTTGTGACTCGTTGTGTGACCAATTTGTCCTTGTTCATTAGTCATTGTGACTCGTTGTGTGAATCATTTGTCCTAGTTCATTAGCCATTGTGACTCGTTGTATGAATCATTTGTCCTTTTTCATTAGTTATTGTGACTCTTTGTGTGAATCATTTTGTCCTTGTTAATTACACATTGTGACTCGTTGTGCGAACCATTTGTCTTTATTCATTAGTCATTATGTCTCGTTGTGTTAATCATTTGTCCTTGTTCATTAGTCCTTGTGACTCGTTATGTGAACCATTTGTCCTTGTTTATTAGTCATTGTGACTGTTTGTGTGAATCATTTGTCCTAGTTCATTAGTCATTTTTACTCGTCATGTGAATCATTTGTCTTTGGTCATTAGTCCTTGTGACTCGTTGTGTGAACCATTTCTCCTTGCTTATTAGTTGTTGTGACACTTTGTGTGAATCATTTGTCCTAGTTCATTAGTCATTGTGACTCGTCGTGTGAATCATTTGTCCTTGTTCATTAGCCATTGTGACTCATTGTGTGAATCATTTGTCGTTGTTCATTAGTTATTGTGACTCATTGTGTAAATCATTTGCCCTAGTTAAATACACATTGTGACTCGTTGTGAATCATTTGTCCTTTTTCATTAGTTTTTATGACTCGTTTTATAAATCATTTGTCGTAGTTAATTAGTCATTGTGACTCGCTGTGTGAATCATTTGTCCTTGTTCATTAGTTATTGTGACTCTTTGTGTGAATCGTTTTGTCCTAGTTAATTACACATTGTGACTCGTTGTGCGAACCATTTGTCTTTATTCATTAGTCATTATGACTCGTTGTGTGGTTCATTTGTCCTTGTTCATTAGTCCTTGTGACTCGTTGTGTGAACCATTTGTCCTTGTTCATTAGTTATTGCGACTCTTTGTGTCAATCATTTGTCCTAGTTAATTACTCATTGTGACTCGTCGTGTGAATCATTTGTCTTTGGTCATTAGTCCTTGTGACTCGTTGTGTGAACCATTTCTCCTTGCTTATTAGTCGTTGTGACTCTTTGTGTGAATCATTTGTAGTTGTTCATTACTCATTGTGACTCGTTGTGTGAATCATTTGTCCTTGTTCATTAGTCCTTGTGACTTGTTGTGTGACCAATTTGTCCTTGTTCATTAGTCATTGTGACTCGTTGTGTGAATCATTTGTCCTAGTTCATTAGCCATTGTGGCTCGTTGTATGAATCATTTGTCCTTGTTCATTAGTTATTGTGACTCTTTGTGTGAATCATTTTGTCCTAGTTAATTACACATTGTAACTCGTTGTGCGAACCATTTGTCTTTATTCATTAGTCATTATGTCTCGTTGTTTGAATCTTTTGTCCTTGTTCATTAGTCCTTGTGACTCGTTGTGTGAACCATTTGTCCTTGTTTATTAGTCATTGTGACTGTTTGTGTGAATCATTTGTCCTAGTTCATTAGTCATTGTGACTCGTCATGTGAATCATTTGTCTTTGGTCATTAGTCCTTGTGACTCGTTGTGTGAACCATTTCTCCTTGCTTATTAGTTGTTGTGACACTTTGTGTGAATCATTTGTCCTAGTTCATTAGTCATTGTGACTCGTCGTGTGAATCATTTGTCCTTGTTCATTAGCCATTGTGACTCATTGTGTGAATCATTTGTCGTTGTTCATTAGTCCTTGTGACTCTTTGTGTGAATCATTTGCCCTAGTTAAATACACATTGTGACTCGTTGTGAATCATTTGTCCTTTTTCATTAGTTTTTATGACTCGTTTTATGAATCATTTGTCGTAGTTAATTAGTCATTGTGACTCATTGTGTGAATCATTTGTCCTTGTTCATTAGTTATTGTGACTCTTTGTGTGAATCATTTTGTCCTAGTTAATTACACATTGTTACTCGTTGTGCGAACCATTTGTCTTTATTCATTAGTCATTATGACTCGTTGTGTGGATCATTTGTCCTTGTTCATTAGTCCTTGTGACTCGTTGTGTGAACCATTTGTCCTTGTTCATTAGTTATTGCGACTCTTTGTGTGAATCATTTGTCCTAGTTAATTACTCATTGTGACTCGTCGTGTGAATCATTTGTCTTTGGTCATTAGTCCTTGTGATTCGTAGTGTGAACCTTTTCTCCTTGCTTATTAGTCGTTGTGACTCTTTGTGTGAATCATTTGTAGTTGTTCATTAGTCATTGTGACTCGTTATGTGAATCATTTGTCCTTGTTCATTAGTCCTTGTGACTTGTTGTGTGACCAATTTGTCCTTGTTCATTAGTCATTGTGACTCGTTGTGTGAATCATTTGTCCTAGTTCATTAGCCATTGTGGCTCGTTGTATGAATCATTTGTCCTTGTTCATTAGTTATTGTGACTCTTTGTGTGAATCATTTGCCCTAGTTAAATACACATTGTGACTCGTTGTGAATCATTTGTCCTTTTTCATTAGTTTTTATGACTCGTTTTATGAATCATTTGTCGTAGTTAATTAGTCATTGTGACTCATTGTGTGAATCATTTGTCCTTGTTCATTAGTTATTGTGACTCTTTGTGTGAATCATTTTGTCCTAGTTAATTACACATTGTTACTCGTTGTGCGAACCATTTGTCTTTATTCATTAGTCATTATGACTCGTTGTGTGGATCATTTGTCCTTGTTCATTAGTCCTTGTGACTCGTTGTGTGAACCATTTGTCCTTGTTCATTAGTTATTGCGACTCTTTGTGTGAATCATTTGTCCTAGTTAATTACTCATTGTGACTCGTCGTGTGAATCATTTGTCTTTGGTCATTAGTCCTTGTGATTCGTAGTGTGAACCTTTTCTCCTTGCTTATTAGTCGTTGTGACTCTTTGTGTGAATCATTTGTAGTTGTTCATTAGTCATTGTGACTCGTTATGTGAATCATTTGTCCTTGTTCATTAGTCCTTGTGACTTGTTGTGTGACCAATTTGTCCTTGTTCATTAGTCATTGTGACTCGTCGTGTGAATCATTTGTCCTTGTTCATTAGCCATTGTGACTCGTTGTGTGAATCATTTGTCCTTGTTCATTAGTTATTGTGACTCTTTGTGTGAATCATTTGTCCTAGTTAATTACACATTGTGACTCGTTGTGAATCATTTGTCCTTTTTCATTAGTTTTTATGACTCGTTTTATGAATCATTTGTCGTAGTTAATTAGTCATTGTGACTCGTTGTGTGAATCATTTGTCCTTGTTCATTAGTCCTTGTGACTCGTTGTGTGAACCATTTGTCCTTATTCATTTGTTATTGCGACTCTTTGTGTGAATCATTTGTCCTAGTTAATTACTCATTGTGACTCGTCGTGTGAATCATTTGTCTTTGGTCATTAGTCCTTGTGACTCGTTGTGTGAACCATTTCTCCTTGCTTATTAGTTGTTGTGACACTTTGTGTGAATCATTTGTCCTAGTTCATTAGTCATTGTGACTCGTCGTGTGAATCATTTGTCCTTGTTCATTAGCCATTGTGACTCATTGTGTGAATCATTTGTCGTTGTTCATTAGTCCTTGTGACTCTTTGTGTGAATCATTTGCCCTAGTTAAATACACATTGTGACTCGTTGTGAATCATTTGTCCTTTTTCATTAGTTTTTATGACTCGTTTTATGAATCATTTGTCGTAGTTAATTAGTCATTGTGACTCATTGTGTGAATCATTTGTCCTTGTTCATTAGTTATTGTGACTCTTTGTGTGAATCATTTTGTCCTAGTTAATTACACATTGTTACTCGTTGTGCGAACCATTTGTCTTTATTCATTAGTCATTATGACTCGTTGTGTGGATCATTTGTCCTTGTTCATTAGTCCTTGTGACTCGTTGTGTGAACCATTTGTCCTTGTTCATTAGTTATTGCGACTCTTTGTGTGAATCATTTGTCCTAGTTAATTACTCATTGTGACTCGTCGTGTGAATCATTTGTCTTTGGTCATTAGTCCTTGTGATTCGTAGTGTGAACCTTTTCTCCTTGCTTATTAGTCGTTGTGACTCTTTGTGTGAATCATTTGTAGTTGTTCATTAGTCATTGTGACTCGTTATGTGAATCATTTGTCCTTGTTCATTAGTCCTTGTGACTTGTTGTGTGACCAATTTGTCCTTGTTCATTAGTCATTGTGACTCGTTGTGTGAATCATTTGTCCTAGTTCATTAGCCATTGTGGCTCGTTGTATGAATCATTTGTCCTTGTTCATTAGTTATTGTGACTCTTTGTGTGAATCATTTGCCCTAGTTAAATACACATTGTGACTCGTTGTGAATCATTTGTCCTTTTTCATTAGTTTTTATGACTCGTTTTATGAATCATTTGTCGTAGTTAATTAGTCATTGTGACTCATTGTGTGAATCATTTGTCCTTGTTCATTAGTTATTGTGACTCTTTGTGTGAATCATTTTGTCCTAGTTAATTACACATTGTTACTCGTTGTGCGAACCATTTGTCTTTATTCATTAGTCATTATGACTCGTTGTGTGGATCATTTGTCCTTGTTCATTAGTCCTTGTGACTCGTTGTGTGAACCATTTGTCCTTGTTCATTAGTTATTGCGACTCTTTGTGTGAATCATTTGTCCAAGTTAATTACTCATTGTGACTCGTCGTGTGAATCATTTGTCTTTGGTCATTAGTCCTTGTGATTCGTAGTGTGAACCTTTTCTCCTTGCTTATTAGTCGTTGTGACTCTTTGTGTGAATCATTTGTAGTTGTTCATTAGTCATTGTGACTCGTTATGTGAATCATTTGTCCTTGTTCATTAGTCCTTGTGACTTGTTGTGTGACCAATTTGTCCTTGTTCATTAGTCATTGTGACTCGTCGTGTGAATCATTTGTCCTTGTTCATTAGCCATTGTGACTCGTTGTGTGAATCATTTGTCCTTGTTCATTAGTTATTGTGACTCTTTGTGTGAATCATTTGTCCTAGTTAATTACACATTGTGACTCGTTGTGAATCATTTGTCCTTTTTCATTAGTTTTTATGACTCGTTTTATGAATCATTTGTCGTAGTTAATTAGTCATTGTGACTCGTTGTGTGAATCATTTGTCCTTGTTCATTAGTCCTTGTGACTCGTTGTGTGAACCATTTGTCCTTATTCATTTGTTATTGCGACTCTTTGTGTGAATCATTTGTCCTAGTTAATTACTCATTGTGACTCGTCGTGTGAATCATTTGTCTTTGGTCATTAGTCCTTGTGACTCGTTGTGTGAACCATTTCTCCTTGCTTATTAGTTGTTGTGACACTTTGTGTGAATCATTTGTCCTAGTTCATTAGTCATTGTGACTCGTCGTGTGAATCATTTGTCCTTGTTCATTAGCCATTGTGACTCATTGTGTGAATCATTTGTCGTTGTTCATTAGTCCTTGTGACTCTTTGTGTGAATCATTTGCCCTAGTTAAATACACATTGTGACTCGTTGTGAATCATTTGTCCTTTTTCATTAGTTTTTATGACTCGTTTTATGAATCATTTGTCGTAGTTAATTAGTCATTGTGACTCATTGTGTGAATCATTTGTCCTTGTTCATTAGTTATTGTGACTCTTTGTGTGAATCATTTTGTCCTAGTTAATTACACATTGTTACTCGTTGTGCGAACCATTTGTCTTTATTCATTAGTCATTATGACTCGTTGTGTGGATCATTTGTCCTTGTTCATTAGTCCTTGTGACTCGTTGTGTGAACCATTTGTCCTTGTTCATTAGTTATTGCGACTCTTTGTGTGAATCATTTGTCCTAGTTAATTACTCATTGTGACTCGTCGTGTGAATCATTTGTCTTTGGTCATTAGTCCTTGTGATTCGTAGTGTGAACCTTTTCTCCTTGCTTATTAGTCGTTGTGACTCTTTGTGTGAATCATTTGTAGTTGTGCATTAGTCATTGTGACTCGTTATGTGAATCATTTGTCCTTGTTCATTAGTCCTTGTGACTTGTTGTGTGACCAATTTGTCCTTGTTCATTAGTCATTGTGACTCGTTGTGTGAATCATTTGTCCTAGTTCATTAGCCATTGTGGCTCGTTGTATGAATCATTTGTCCTTGTTCATTAGTTATTGTGACTCTTTGTGTGAATCATTTGCCCTAGTTAAATACACATTGTGACTCGTTGTGAATCATTTGTCCTTTTTCATTAGTTTTTATGACTCGTTTTATGAATCATTTGTCGTAGTTAATTAGTCATTGCGACTCATTGTGTGAATCATTTGTCCTTGTTCATTAGTTATTGTGACTCTTTGTGTGAATCATTTTGTCCTAGTTAATTACACATTGTTACTCGTTGTGCGAACCATTTGTCTTTATTCATTAGTCATTATGACTCGTTGTGTGGATCATTTGTCCTTGTTCATTAGTCCTTGTGACTCGTTGTGTGAACCATTTGTCCTTGTTCATTAGTTATTGCGACTCTTTGTGTGAATCATTTGTCCAAGTTAATTACTCATTGTGACTCGTGTGTGTGAATCATTTGTCTTTGGTCATTAGTCCTTGTGATTCGTAGTGTGAACCTTTTCTCCTTGCTTATTAGTCGTTGTGACTCTTTGTGTGAATCATTTGTAGTTGTTCATTAGTCATTGTGACTCGTTATGTGAATCATTTGTCCTTGTTCATTAGTCCTTGTGACTTGTTGTGTGACCAATTTGTCCTTGTTCATTAGTCATTGTGACTCGTCGTGTGAATCATTTGTCCTTGTTCATTAGCCATTGTGACTCGTTGTGTGAATCATTTGTCCTTGTTCATTAGTTATTGTGACTCTTTGTGTGAATCATTTGTCCTAGTTAATTACACATTGTGACTCGTTGTGAATCATTTGTCCTTTTTCATTAGTTTTTATGACTCGTTTTATGAATCATTTGTCGTAGTTAATTAGTCATTGTGACTCGTTGTGTGAATCATTTGTCCTTGTTCATTAGTCCTTGTGACTCGTTGTGTGAACCATTTGTCCTTATTCATTTGTTATTGCGACTCTTTGTGTGAATCATTTGTCCTAGTTAATTACTCATTGTGACTCGTCGTGTGAATCATTTGTCTTTGGTCATTAGTCCTTGTGACTCGTTGTGTGAACCATTTCTCCTTGCTTATTAGTCATTGTGACTCTTTGTGTGAATCATTTGTAGTTGTTCATTAGTCATTGTGACTCGTTGTGTGAATCATTTGTCCTTGTTCATTAGTCCTTGTGACTCGTTGTGTGACCAATTTGTCCTTGTTCATTAGTCATTGTGACTCGTTGTGTGAATCATTTGTCCTAGTTCATTAGCCATTGTGACTCGTTGTATGAATCATTTGTCCTTGTTCATTAGTTATTGTGACTCTTTGTGTGAATCATTTTGTCCTAGTTAATTACACATTGTGACTCGTTGTGCGAACCATTTGTCTTTATTCATTAGTCATTATGTCTCGTTGTGTTAATCATTTTTCCTTGTTCATTAGTCCTTGTGACTCGTTGTGTGAACCATTTGTCCTTGTTTATTAGTCATTGTGATTCATTGTGTGAATCATTTGTCCTAGTTCATTAGTCATTGTGACTCGTCATGTGAATCATTTGTCTTTGGTCATTAGTCCTTGTGACTCGTTGTGTGAACCATTTCTCCTTGCTTATTAGTCGTTGTGACACTTTGTGTGAATCATTTGTCCTAGTTCATTAGTCATTGTGACTCGTCGTGTGAATCATTTGTCCTTGTTCATTAGCCATTGTGACTCGTTGTGTGAATCATTTGGCCTTGTTCATTAGTTATTGTGACTCTTTGTGTGAATCATTTGCCCTAGTTAAATACACATTGTGACTCGTTGTGAATCATTTGTCCTTTTTCATTAGTTTTTATGACTCGTTTTATGAATCATTTGTCGTAGTTAATTAGTCATTGTGACTCATTGTGTGAATCATTTGTCCTTGTTCATTAGTTATTGTGACTCTTTGTGTGAATCATTTTGTCCTAGTTAATTACACATTGTTACTCGTTGTGCGAACCATTTGTCTTTATTCATTAGTCATTATGACTCGTTGTGTGGATCATTTGTCCTTGTTCATTAGTCCTTGTGACTCGTTGTGTGAACCATTTGTCCTTGTTCATTAGTTATTGCGACTCTTTGTGTGAATCATTTGTCCTAGTTAATTACTCATTGTGACTCGTCGTGTGAATCATTTGTCTTTGGTCATTAGTCCTTGTGATTCGTAGTGTGAACCTTTTCTCCTTGCTTATTAGTCGTTGTGACTCTTTGTGTGAATCATTTGTAGTTGTTCATTAGTCATTGTGACTCGTTATGTGAATCATTTGTCCTTGTTCATTAGTCCTTGTGACTTGTTGTGTGACCAATTTGTCCTTGTTCATTAGTCATTGTGACTCGTTGTGTGAATCATTTGTCCTAGTTCATTAGCCATTGTGACTCGTTGTATGAATCATTTGTCCTTGTTCATTAGTTATTGTGACTCTTTGTGTGAATCATTTTGTCCTAGTTAATTACACATTGTGACTCGTTGTGCGAACCATTTGTCTTTATTCATTAGTCATTATGTCTCGTTGTGTGAATCATTTGTCCTTGTTCATTAGTCCTTGTGACTCATTTTGTGAACCATTTGTCCTTGTTATTAGTCATTGTGACTGTTTGTGTGAATCATTTGTCCTAGTTCATTAGTCATTGTGACTCGTCGTGTGAATCATTTGTCTTTGGTCATTAGTCCTTGTGACTCGTTGTGTGAACCATTTCTCCTTGCTTATTAGTCGTTGTGACACTTTCTGTGAATCATTTGTCCTAGTTCATTAATCATTGTGACTCGTCGTGTGAATCATTTGTCCTTGTTCATTAGCCATTGTGACTCGTTGTATGAATCATTTGTCCTTGTTCATTAGTTATTGTGACTCTTTGTGTGAATCATTTGTCCTAGTTAATTACACATTGTGACTCATTGTGAATCATTTGTCCTTTTTCATTAGTTTTTATGACTCGTTTTATGAATCATTTGTCGTAGTTAATTAGTCATTGTGACTCGTTGTGTGAATCATTTGTCCTTGTTCATTAGTCCTTGTGACTCGTTGTGTGAACCATTTGTCCTAGTTCATTAGCCATTGTGACTCGTTGTATGAATCATTTGTCCTTGTTCATTAGTTATTGTGACTCTTTGTGTGAATCATTTTGTCCTAGTTAATTACACATTGTGACTCGTTGTGCGAACCATTTGTCTTTATTCATTAGTCATTATGTCTCGTTGTGTGAATCATTTGTCCTTGTTCATTAGTTATTGTGACTCTTTGTGTGAATCATTTTGTCCTAGTTAATTACACATTGTGACTCGTTGTGCGAACCATTTGTCTTTATTCATTTGTCATTATGACTCGTTGTGTGGATCATTTGTCCTTGTTCATTAGTCCTTGTGACTCGTTGTGTGAACCATTTGTCCTTGTTCATTAGTTATTGCGACTCTTTGTGTGAATCATTTGTCCTAGTTCATTAGTCATTGTGACTCGTCATGTGAATCATTTGTCTTTGTTCATTAGTCCTTGTGACTCGTTGTGTGAACCATTTCTCCTTGCTTATTAGTCGTTGTGACACTTTGTGTGAATCATTTGTAGTTGTTCATTAGTCATTGTGACTCGTTGTGTGAATCATTTGTCCTTGTTCATTAGTCCTTGTGACTCGTTGTGTGACCAATTTGTCCTTGTTCATTAGTCATTGTGACTCGTTGTGTGAATCATTTGTCCTAGTTCATTAGCCATTGTGACTCGTTGTATGAATCATTTGTCCTTGTTCATTAGTTATTGTGACTCTTTGTGTGAATCATTTTGTCCTAGTTAATTACACATTGTGACTCGTTGTGCGAACCATTTGTCTTTATTCATTAGTCATTATGTCTCGTTGTGTTAATCATTGGTCCTTGTTCATTAATCCTTGTGACTCGTTGTGTGAACCATTTGTCCTTGTTTATTAGTCATTGTGACTCGTTGTATGAATCATTTGTCCTTGTTCATTAGTTATTGTGACTCTTTGTGTGAATCATTTTGTCCTAGTTAATTACACATTGTGACTCGTTGTGCGAACCATTTGTCTTTATTCATTAGTCATTATGACTCGTTGTGTGGATCATTTGTCCTTGTTCATTAGTCCTTGTGACTCGTTGCCTTGTTCATTAGTTATTGCGACTCTTTGTGTCAATCATTTGTCCTAGTTAATTACTCATTGTGACTCGTCGTGTGAATCATTTGTCCTTGGTCATTAGTCCTTGTGACTCGTTGTGTGAACCATTTCTCCTTGCTTATTAGTCGTTGTGACTCTTTGTGTGAATCATTTGTAGTTGTTCATTAGTCATTGTGACTCGTTGTGTGAATCATTTGTCCTTGTTCATTAGTCCTTGTGACTTGTTGTGTGACCAATTTGTCCTTGTTCATTAGTCATTGTGACTCGTTGTGTGAATCATTTGTCCTAGTTCATTAGCCATTGTGACTCGTTGTATGAATCATTTGTCCTTGTTCATTAGTTATTGTGACTCTTTGTGTGAATCATTTTGTCCTAGTTAATTACACATTGTGACTCGTTGTGCGAACCATTTGTCTTTATTCATTAGTCATTATGTCTCGTTGTGTGAATCATTTGTCCTTGTTCATTAGTCCTTGTGACTCGTTGTGTGAACCATTTGTCCTTGTTATTTGTCATTGTGACTGTTTGTGTGAATCATTTGTCCTAGTTCATTAGTCATTGTGACTCGTCGTGTGAATCATTTGTCTTTGGTCATTAGTCCTTGTGACTCGTTGTGTGAACCATTTCTCCTTGCTTATTAGTCATTGTGACTCTTTGTGTGAATCATTTGTAGTTGTTCATTAGTCATTGTGACTCGTTGTGTGAATCAATTGTCCTTGTTCATTAGTCCTTGTGACTCGTTGTGTGACCAATTTGTCCTTGTTCATTAGTCATTGTGACTCGTTGTGTGAATCATTTGTCCTAGTTCATTAGCCATTGTGACTCGTTGTATGAATCATTTGTCCTTGTTCATTAGTTATTGTGACTCTTTGTGTGAATCATTTTGTCCTTGTTAATTACACATTGTGACTCGTTGTGCGAATCATTTGTCTTTATTCATTAGTCATTATGTCTCGTTGTGTTAATCATTTGTCCTTGTTCATTAGTCCTTGTGACTCGTTATGTGAACCATTTGTCCTTGTTTATTAGTCATTGTGACTGTTTGTGTGAATCATTTGTCCTAGTTCATTAGTCATTGTGACTCGTCATGTGAATCATTTGTCTTTGGTCATTAGTCCTTGTGACTCGTTGTGTGAACCATTTCTAATTGCTTATTAGTTGTTGTGACACTTTGTGTGAATCATTTGTCCTAGTTCATTAGTCATTGTGACTCGTCGTGTGAATCATTTGTCCTTGTTCATTAGCCATTGTGACTCATTGTGTGAATCATTTGTCCTTGTTCATTAGTTATTGTGACTCTTTGTGTGAATCATTTGTCCTAGTTAAATACACATTGTGACTCGTTGTGAATCATTTGTCCTTTTTCATTAGTTTTTATGACTCGTTTTATAAATCATTTGTCGTAGTTAATTAGTCATTGTGACTCGCTGTGTGAATCATTTGTCCTTGTTCATTAGTTAATGTGACTCTTTGTGTGAATCGTTTTGTCCTAGTTAATTACACATTGTGACTCGTTGTGCGAACCATTTGTCTTTATTCATTAGTCATTATGACTCGTTGTGTGGTTCATTTGTCCTTGTTCATTAGTCCTTGTGACTCGTTGTGTAAACCATTTGTCCTTGTTCATTAGTTATTGCGACTCTTTGTGTCAATCATTTGTCCTAGTTAATTACTCATTGTGACTCGTCGTGTGAATCATTTGTCTTTGGTCATTAGTCCTTGTGACTCGTTGTGTGAACCATTTCTCCTTGCTTATTAGTCGTTGTGACTCTTTGTGTGAATCATTTGTAGTTGTTCATTAGTCATTGTGACTCGTTGTGTGAATCATTTGTCCTTGTTCATTAGTCCTTGTGACTTGTTGTGTGACCAATTTGTCCTTGTTCATTAGTCATTGTGACTCGTTGTGTGAATCATTTGTCCTAGTTCATTAGCCATTGTGGCTCGTTGTATGAATCATTTGTCCTTGTTCATTAGTTATTGTTACTCTTTGTGTGAATCATTTTGTCCTAGTTAATTACACATTGTAACTCGTTGTGCGAACCATTTGTCTTTATTCATTAGTCATTATGTCTCGTTGTGTGAATCATTTGTCCTTGTTCATTAGTCCTTGTGACTCGTTGTGTGAACCATTTGTCCTTGTTATTAGTCATTGTGACACTTTGTGTGAATCATTTGTCCTAGTTCATTAGTCATTGTGACTCGTCGTGTGAATCATTTGTCTTTGGTCATTAGTCCTTGTGACTCGTTGTGTGAACCATTTCTCCTTGCTTATTAGTCGTTGTGACACTTTGTGTGAATCATTTGTCCTAGTTCATTAGTCATTGTGACTCGTCGTGTGAATCATTTGTCCTTGTTTATTAGTTATTGTGACTCTTTGTGTGAATCATTTGTCCTAGTTAATTACACATTGTGACTCGTTGTGAATCATTTGTCCTTTTTCATTAGTTTTTATGACTCGTTTTATGAATCATTTGTCGTAGTTAATTAGTCATTGTGACTCGTTGTGTGAATCATTTGTCCTTGTTCATTAGTCCTTGTGACTCGTTGTGTGAACCATTTGTCCTTGTTCATTTGTTATTGCGACTCTTTGTGTGAATCATTTGTCCTAGTTAATTACTCATTGTGACTCGTCGTGTGAATCATTTGTCTTTGGTCATTAGTCCTTGTGACTCGTTGTGTGAACCATTTCTCCTTGCTTATTAGTCATTGTGACTCTTTGTGTGAATCATTTGTAGTTGTTCATTAGTCATTGTGACTCGTTGTGTGAATCATTTGTCCTTGTTCATTAGTCCTTGTGACTCGTTGTGTGACCAATTTGTCCTTGTTCATTAGTCATTGTGACTCGTTGTGTGAATCATTTGTCCTAGTTCATTAGCCATTGTGACTCGTTGTATGAATCATTTGTCCTTGTTCATTAGTTATTGTGACTCTTTGTGTGAATCATTTTGTCCTAGTTAATTACACATTGTGACTCGTTGTGCGAACCATTTGTCTTTATTCATTAGTCATTATGTCTCGTTGTGTTAATCATTTTTCCTTGTTCATTAGTCCTTGTGACTCGTTGTGTGAACCATTTGTCCTTGTTTATTAGTCATTGTGACTGTTTGTGTGAATCATTTGTCCTAGTTCATTAGTCATTGTGACTCGTCATGTGAATCATTTGTCTTTGGTCATTAGTCCTTGTGACTCGTTGTGTGAACCATTTCTCCTTGCTTATTAGTCGTTGTGACACTTTGTGTGAATCATTTGTCCTAGTTCATTAGTCATTGTGACTCGTCGTGTGAATCATTTGTCCTTGTTCATTAGCCATTGTGACTCGTTGTGTGAATCATTTGGCCTTGTTCATTAGTTATTGTGACTCTTTGTGTGAATCATTTGCCCTAGTTAAATACACATTGTGACTCGTTGTGAATCATTTGTCCTTTTTCATTAGTTTTTATGACTCGTTTTATGAATCATTTGTCGTAGTTAATTAGTCATTGTGACTCATTGTGTGAATCATTTGTCCTTGTTCATTAGTTACTGTGACTCTTTGTGTTAATCATTTTGTCCTAGTTAATTACACATTGTTACTCGTTGTGCGAACCATTTGTCTTTATTCATTAATCATTATGACTCGTTGTGTGGATCATTTGTCCTTGTTCATTAGTCCTTGTGACTCGTTGTGTGAACCATTTGTCCTTGTTCATTAGTTATTGCGACTCTTTGTGTGAATCATTTATCCTAGTTAATTACTCATTGTGACTCGTCGTGTGAATCATTTGTCTTTGGTCATTAGTCCTTGTGACTCGTAGTGTGAACCATTTCTCCTTGCTTATTAGTCGTTGTGACTCTTTGTGTGAATCATTTGTAGTTGTTCATTAGCCATTGTGACTCGTTGTGTGAATCATTTGTCCTTGTTCATTAGTTATTGTGACTCTTTGTGTGAATCATTTTGTCCTAGTTAATTACACATTGTGACTCGTTGTGCGAACCATTTGTCTTTATTCATTAGTCATTATGTCTCGTTGTGTTAATCATTTTTCCTTGTTCATTAGTCCTTGTGACTCGTTGTGTGAACCATTTGTCCTTGTTTATTAGTCATTGTGACACTTTGTGTGAATCATTTGTCCTAGTTCATTAGTCATTGTGACTCGTCATGTGAATCATTTGTCTTTGGTCATTAGTCCTTGTGACTCGTTGTGTGAACCATTTCTCCTTGCTTATTAGTCGTTGTGACACTTTGTGTGAATCATTTGTCCTAGTTCATTAGTCATTGTGACTCGTCGTGTGAATCATTTGTCCTTGTTCATTAGCCATTGTGACTCGTTGTGTGAATCATTTGGCCTTGTTCATTAGTTATTGTGACTCTTTGTGTGAATCATTTGCCCTAGTTAAATACACATTGTGACTCGTTGTGAATCATTTGTCCTTTTTCATTAGTTTTTATGACTCGTTTTATGAATCATTTGTCGTAGTTAATTAGTCATTGTGACTCATTGTGTGAATCATTTGTCCTTGTTCATTAGTTACTGTGACTCTTTGTGTTAATCATTTTGTCCTAGTTAATTACACATTGTTACTAGTTGTGCGAACCATTTGTCTTTATTCATTAATCATTATGACTCGTTGTGTGGATCATTTGTCCTTGTTCATTAGTCCTTGTGACTCGTTGTGTGAACCATTTGTCCTTGTTCATTAGTTATTGCGACTCTTTGTGTGAATCATTTATCCTAGTTAATTACTCATTGTGACTCGTCGTGTGAATCATTTGTCTTTGGTCATTAGTCCTTGTGACTCGTAGTGTGAACCATTTCTCCTTGCTTATTAGTCGTTGTGACTCTTTGTGTGAATCATTTGTAGTTGTTCATTAGCCATTGTGACTCGTTGTGTGAATCATTTGTCCTTGTTCATTAGTTATTGTGACTCTTTGTGTGAATCATTTTGTCCTAGTTAATTACACATTGTGACTCGTTGTGCGAACCATTTGTCTTTATTCATTAGTCATTATGTCTCGTTGTGTGAATCATTTGTCCTTGTTCATTAGTCCTTGTGACTCATTGTGTGAACCATTTATCCTTGTTAATTACTCATTGTGACTCTTTGTGTGAATCATTTGTAGTTGTTCATTAGTCATTGTGACTCGTTATGTGAATCATTTGTCCTTGTTCATTAGTCCTTGTGACTTGTTGTGTGACCAATTTGTCCTTGTTCATTAGTCATTGTGACTCGTTGTGTGAATCATTTGTCCTAGTTCATTAGCCATTGTGACTCGTTGTATGAATCATTTGTCCTTGTTCATTAGTTATTGTGACTCTTTGTGTGAATCATTTTGTCCTAGTTAATTACACATTGTGACTCGTTGTGCGAACCATTTGTCTTTATTCATTAGTCATTATGTCTCGTTGTGTGAATCATTTGTCCTTGTTCATTAGTCCTTGTGACTCATTTTGTGAACCATTTGTCCTTGTTATTAGTCATTGTGACTGTTCGTGTGAATCATTTGTCCTAGTTCATTAGTCATTGTGACTCGTCGTGTGAATCATTTGTCTTTGGTCATTAGTCCTTGTGACTCGTTGTGTGAACCATTTCTCCTTGCTTATTAGTCGTTGTGACACTTTCTGTGAATCATTTGTCCTAGTTCATTAATCATTGTGACTCGTCGTGTGAATCATTTGTCCTTGTTCATTAGCCATTGTGACTCGTTGTATGAATCATTTGTCCTTGTTCATTAGTTATTGTGACTCTTTGTGTGAATCATTTGTCCTAGTTAATTACACATTGTGACTCATTGTGAATCATTTGTCCTTTTTCATTAGTTTTTATGACTCGTTTTATGAATCATTTGTCGTAGTTAATTAGTCATTGTGACTCGTTGTGTGAATCATTTGTCCTTGTTCATTAGTCCTTGTGACTCGTTGTGTGAACCATTTGTCCTAGTTCATTAGCCATTGTGACTCGTTGTATGAATCATTTGTCCTTGTTCATTAGTTATTGTGACTCTTTGTGTGAATCATTTTGTCCTAGTTAATTACACATTGTGACTCGTTGTGCGAACCATTTGTCTTTATTCATTAGTCATTATGTCTCGTTGTGTGAATCATTTGTCCTTGTTCATTAGTTATTGTGACTCTTTGTGTGAATCATTTTGTCCTAGTTAATTACACATTGTGACTCGTTGTGCGAACCATTTGTCTTTATTCATTTGTCATTATGACTCGTTGTGTGGATCATTTGTCCTTGTTCATTAGTCCTTGTGACTCGTTGTGTGAACCATTTGTCCTTGTTCATTAGTTATTGCGACTCTTTGTGTGAATCATTTGTCCTAGTTCATTAGTCATTGTGACTCGTCGTGTGAATCATTTGTCTTTGTTCATTAGTCCTTGTGACTCGTTGTGTGAACCATTTCTCCTTGCTTATTAGTCGTTGTGACACTTTGTGTGAATCATTTGTAGTTGTTCATTAGTCATTGTGACTCGTTGTGTGAATCATTTGTCCTTGTTCATTAGTCCTTGTGACTCGTTGTGTGACCAATTTGTCCTTGTTCATTAGTCATTGTGACTCGTTGTGTGAATCATTTGTCCTAGTTCATTAGCCATTGTGACTCGTTGTATGAATCAGTTGTCCTTGTTCATTAGTTATTGTGACTCTTTGTGTGAATCATTTTGTCCTAGTTAATTACACATTGTGACTAGTTGTGCGAACCATTTGTCTTTATTCATTAGTCATTATGTCTCGTTGTGTTAATCATTGGTCCTTGTTCATTAGTCCTTGTGACTCGTTGTGTGAACCATTTGTCCTTGTTTATTAGTCATTGTGACTCGTTGTATGAATCATTTGTCCTTGTTCATTAGTTATTGTGACTCTTTGTGTGAATCATTTTGTCCTAGTTAATTACACATTGTGACTCGTTGTGCGAACCATTTGTCTTTATTCATTAGTCATTATGACTCGTTGTGTGGATCATTTGTCCTTGTTCATTAGTCCTTGTGACTCGTTGCCTTGTTCATTAGTTATTGCGACTCTTTGTGTCAATCATTTGTCCTAGTTAATTACTCATTGTGACTCGTCGTGTGAATCATTTGTCCTTGGTCATTAGTCCTTGTGACTCGTTGTGTGAACCATTTCTCCTTGCTTATTAGTCGTTGTGACTCTTTGTGTGAATCATTTGTAGTTGTTCATTAGTCATTGTGACTCGTTGTGTGAATCATTTGTCCTTGTTCATTAGTCCTTGTGACTTGTTGTGTGACCAATTTGTCCTTGTTCATTAGTCATTGTGACTCGTTGTGTGAATCATTTGTCCTAGTTCATTAGCCATTGTGACTCGTTGTATGAATCATTTGTCCTTGTTCATTAGTTATTGTGACTCTTTGTGTGAATCATTTTGTCCTAGTTAATTACACATTGTGACTCGTTGTGCGAACCATTTGTCTTTATTCATTAGTCATTATGTCTCGTTGTGTGAATCATTTGTCCTTGTTCATTAGTCCTTGTGACTCGTTGTGTGAACCATTTGTCCTTGTTATTAGTCATTGTGACTGTTTGTGTGAATCATTTGTCCTAGTTCATTAGTCATTGTGACACGTCGTGTGAATCATTTGTCTTTGGTCATTAGTCCTTGTGACTCGTTGTGTGAACCATTTCTCCTTGCTTATTAGTCATTGTGACTCTTTGTGTGAATCATTTGTAGTTGTTCATTAGTCATTGTGACTCGTTGTGTGAATCAATTGTCCTTGTTCATTAGTCCTTGTGACTCGTTGTGTGACCAATTTGTCCTTGTTCATTAGTCATTGTGACTCGTTGTGTGAATCATTTGTCCTAGTTCATTAGCCATTGTGACTCGTTGTATGAATCATTTGTCCTTGTTCATTAGTTATTGTGACTCTTTGTGTGAATCATTTTGTCCTTGTTAATTACACATTGTGACTCGTTGTGCGAATCATTTGTCTTTATTCATTAGTCATTATGTCTCGTTGTGTTAATCATTTGTCCTTGTTCATTAGTCCTTGTGACTCGTTATGTGAACCATTTGTCCTTGTTTATTAGTCATTGTGACTGTTTGTGTGAATCATTTGTCCTAGTTCATTAGTCATTGTGACTCGTCATGTGAATCATTTGTCTTTGGTCATTAGTCCTTGTGACTCGTTGTGTGAACCATTTCTAATTGCTTATTAGTTGTTGTGACACTTTGTGTGAATCATTTGTCCTAGTTCATTAGTCATTGTGACTCGTCGTGTGAATCATTTGTCCTTGTTCATTAGCCATTGTGACTCATTGTGTGAATCATTTGTCCTTGTTCATTAGTTATTGTGACTCTTTGTGTGAATCATTTGCCCTAGTTAAATACACATTGTGACTCGTTGTGAATCATTTGTCCTTTTTCATTAGTTTTTATGACTCGTTTTATAAATCATTTGTCGTAGTTAATTAGTCATTGTGACTCGCTGTGTGAATCATTTGTCCTTGTTCATTAGTTAATGTGACTCTTTGTGTGAATCGTTTTGTCCTAGTTAATTACACATTGTGACTCGTTGTGCGAACCATTTGTCTTTATTCATTAGTCATTATGACTCGTTGTGTGGTTCATTTGTCCTTGTTCATTAGTCCTTGTGACTCGTTGTGTAAACCATTTGTCCTTGTTCATTAGTTATTGCGATTCTTTGTGTCAATCATTTGTCCTAGTTAATTACTCATTGTGACTCGTCGTGTGAATCATTTGTCTTTGGTCATTAGTCCTTGTGACTCGTTGTGTGAACCATTTCTCCTTGCTTATTAGTCGTTGTGACTCTTTGTGTGAATCATTTGTAGTTGTTCATTAGTCATTGTGACTCGTTGTGTGAATCATTTGTCCTTGTTCATTAGTCCTTGTGACTCGTTGTGTGACCAATTTGTCCTTGTTCATTAGTCATTGTGACTCGTTGTGTGAATCATTTGTCCTAGTTCATTAGCCATTGTGACTCGTTGTATGAATCAGTTGTCCTTGTTCATTAGTTATTGTGACTCTTTGTGTGAATCATTTTGTCCTAGTTAATTACACATTGTGACTCGTTGTGCGAACCATTTGTCTTTATTCATTAGTCATTATGTCTCGTTGTGTTAATCATTGGTCCTTGTTCATTAGTCCTTGTGACTCGTTGTGTGAACCATTTGTCCTTGTTTATTAGTCATTGTGACTCGTTGTATGAATCATTTGTCCTTGTTCATTAGTTATTGTGACTCTTTGTGTGAATCATTTTGTCCTAGTTAATTACACATTGTGACTCGTTGTGCGAACCATTTGTCTTTATTCATTAGTCATTATGACTCGTTGTGTGGATCATTTGTCCTTGTTCATTAGTCCTTGTGACTCGTTGCCTTGTTCATTAGTTATTGCGACTCTTTGTGTCAATCATTTGTCCTAGTTAATTACTCATTGTGACTCGTCGTGTGAATCATTTGTCCTTGGTCATTAGTCCTTGTGACTCGTTGTGTGAACCATTTCTCCTTGCTTATTAGTCGTTGTGACTCTTTGTGTGAATCATTTGTAGTTGTTCATTAGTCATTGTGACTCATTGTGTGAATCATTTGTCCTTGTTCATTAGTCCTTGTGACTTGTTGTGTGACCAATTTGTCCTTGTTCATTAGTCATTGTGACTCGTTGTGTGAATCATTTGTCCTAGTTCATTAGCCATTGTGACTCGTTGTATGAATCATTTGTCCTTGTTCATTAGTTATTGTGACTCTTTGTGTGAATCATTTTGTCCTAGTTAATTACACATTGTGACTCGTTGTGCGAACCATTTGTCTTTATTCATTAGTCATTATGTCTCGTTGTGTGAATCATTTGTCCTTGTTCATTAGTCCTTGTGACTCGTTGTGTGAACCATTTGTCCTTGTTATTAGTCATTGTGACTGTTTGTGTGAATCATTTGTACTAGTTCATTAGGCATTGTGACACGTCGTGTGAATCATTTGTCTTTGGTCATTAGTCCTTGTGACTCGTTGTGTGAACCATTTCTCCTTGCTTATTAGTCATTGTGACTCTTTGTGTGAATCATTTGTAGTTGTTCATTAGTCATTGTGACTCGTTGTGTGAATCAATTGTCCTTGTTCATTAGTCCTTGTGACTCGTTGTGTGACCAATTTGTCCTTGTTCATTAGTCATTGTGACTCGTTGTGTGAATCATTTGTCCTAGTTCATTAGCCATTGTGACTCGTTGTATGAATCATTTGTCCTTGTTCATTAGTTATTGTGACTCTTTGTGTGAATCATTTTGTCCTTGTTAATTACACATTGTGACTCGTTGTGCGAATCATTTGTCTTTATTCATTAGTCATTATGTCTCGTTGTGTTAATCATTTGTCCTTGTTCCTTAGTCCTTGTGACTCGTTATGTGAACCATTTGTCCTTGTTTATTAGTCATTGTGACTGTTTGTGTGAATCATTTGTCCTAGTTCATTAGTCATTGTGACTCGTCATGTGAATCATTTGTCTTTGGTCATTAGTCCTTGTGACTCGTTGTGTGAACCATTTCTAATTGCTTATTAGTTGTTGTGACACTTTGTGTGAATCATTTGTCCTAGTTCATTAGTCATTGTGACTCGTCGTGTGAATCATTTGTCCTTGTTCATTAGCCATTGTGACTCATTGGGTGAATCATTTGTCCTTGTTCATTAGTTATTGTGACTCTTTGTGTGAATCATTTGCCCTAGTTAAATACACATTGTGACTCGTTGTGAATCATTTGTCCTTTTTCATTAGTTTTTATGACTCGTTTTATAAATCATTTGTCGTAGTTAATTAGTCATTGTGACTCGCTGTGTGAATCATTTGTCGTTGTTCATTAGTTAATGTGACTCTTTGTGTGAATCGTTTTGTCCTAGTTAATTACACATTGTGACTCGTTGTGCGAACCATTTGTCTTTATTCATTAGTCATTATGACTCGTTGTGTGGTTCATTTGTCCTTGTTCATTAGTCCTTGTGACTCGTTGTGTAAACCATTTGTCCTTGTTCATTAGTTATTGCGACTCTTTGTGTCAATCATTTGTCCTAGTTAATTACTCATTGTGACTCGTCGTGTGAATCATTTGTCTTTGGTCATTAGTCCTTGTGACTCGTTGTGTGAACCATTTCTCCTTGCTTATTAGTCGTTGTGACTCTTTGTGTGAATCATTTGTAGTTGTTCATTAGTCATTGTGACTCGTTGTGTGAATCATTTGTCCTTGTTCATTAGTCCTTGTGACTTGTTGTGTGACCAATTTGTCCTTGTTCATTAGTCATTGTGACTCGTTGTGTGAATCATTTGTCCTAGTTCATTAGCCATTGTGGCTCGTTGTATGAATCATTTGTCCTTGTTCATTAGTTATTGTTACTCTTTGTGTGAATCATTTTGTCCTAGTTAATTACACATTGTAACTCGTTGTGCGAACCATTTGTCTTTATTCATTAGTCATTATGTCTCGTTGTGTGAATCATTTGTCCTTGTTCATTAGTCCTTGTGACTCGTTGTGTGAACCATTTGTCCTTGTTATTAGTCATTGTGACACTTTGTGTGAATCATTTGTCCTAGTTCATTAGTCATTGTGACTCGTCGTGTGAATCATTTGTCTTTGGTCATTAGTCCTTGTGACTCGTTGTGTGAACCATTTCTCCTTGCTTATTAGTCGTTGTGACACTTTGTGTGAATCATTTGTCCTAGTTCATTAGTCATTGTGACTCGTCGTGTGAATCATTTGTCCTTGTTTATTAGTTATTGTGACTCTTTGTGTGAATCATTTGTCCTAGTTAATTACACATTGTGACTCGTTGTGAATCATTTGTCCTTTTTCATTAGTTTTTATGACTCGTTTTATGAATCATTTGTCGTAGTTAATTAGTCATTGTGACTCGTTGTGTGAATCATTTGTCCTTGTTCATTAGTCCTTGTGACTCGTTGTGTGAACCATTTGTCCTTGTTCATTTGTTATTGCGACTCTTTGTGTGAATCATTTGTCCTAGTTAATTACTCATTGTGACTCGTCGTGTGAATCATTTGTCTTTGGTCATTAGTCCTTGTGACGCGTTGTGTGAACCATTTCTCCTTGCTTATTAGTCATTGTGACTCTTTGTGTGAATCATTTGTAGTTGTTCATTAGTCATTGTGACTCGTTGTGTGAATCATTTGTCCTTGTTCATTAGTCCTTGTGACTCGTTGTGTGACCAATTTGTCCTTGTTCATTAGTCATTGTGACTCGTTGTGTGAATCATTTGTCCTAGTTCATTAGCCATTGTGACTCGTTGTATGAATCATTTGTCCTTGTTCATTAGTTATTGTGACTCTTTGTGTGAATCATTTTGTCCTAGTTAATTACACATTGTGACTCGTTGTGCGAACCATTTGTCTTTATTCATTAGTCATTATGTCTCGTTGTGTTAATCATTTTTCCTTGTTCATTAGTCCTTGTGACTCGTTGTGTGAACCATTTGTCCTTGTTTATTAGTCATTGTGACTGACTGTGTGAATCATTTGTCCTAGTTCATTAGTCATTGTGACTCGTCATGTGAATCATTTGTCTTTGGTCATTAGTCCTTGTGACTCGTTGTGTGAACCATTTCTCCTTGCTTATTAGTCGTTGTGACACTTTGTGTGAATCATTTGTCCTAGTTCATTAGTCATTGTGACTCGTCGTGTGAATCATTTGTCCTTGTTCATTAGCCATTGTGACTCGTTGTGTGAATCATTTGGCCTTGTTCATTAGTTATTGTGACTCTTTGTGTGAATCATTTGCCCTAGTTAAATACACATTGTGACTCGTTGTGAATCATTTGTCCTTTTTCATTAGTTTTTATGACTCGTTTTATGAATCATTTGTCGTAGTTAATTAGTCATTGTGACTCATTGTGTGAATCATTTGTCCTTGTTCATTAGTTACTGTGACTCTTTGTGTTAATCATTTTGTCCTAGTTAATTACACATTGTTACTCGTTGTGCGAACCATTTGTCTTTATTCGTTAATCATTATGACTCGTTGTGTGGATCATTTGTCCTTGTTCATTAGTCCTTGTGACTCGTTGTGTGAACCATTTGTCCTTGTTCATTAGTTATTGCGACTCTTTGTGTGAATCATTTATCCTAGTTAATTACTCATTGTGACTCGTCGTGTGAATCATTTGTCTTTGGTCATTAGTCCTTGTGACTCGTAGTGTGAACCATTTCTCCTTGCTTATTAGTCGTTGTGACTCTTTGTGTGAATCATTTGTAGTTGTTCATTAGCCATTGTGACTCGTTGTGTGAATCATTTGTCCTTGTTCATTAGTTATTGTGACTCTTTGTGTGAATCATTTTGTCCTAGTTAATTACACATTGTGACTCGTTGTGCGAACCATTTGTCTTTATTCATTAGTCATTATGTCTCGTTGTGTGAATCATTTGTCCTTGTTCATTAGTCCTTGTGACTCATTGTGTGAACCATTTGTCCTTGTTATTAGTCATTGTGACTGTTTGTGTGAATCATTTGTCCTAGTTCATTAGTCATTGTGACTCGTCGTGTGAATCATTTGTCTTTGGTCATTAGTCCTTGTGACTCGTTGTGTGAACCATTTCTCCTTGCTTATTAGTCGTTGTGACACTTTCTGTGAATCATTTGTCCTAGTTCATTAATCATTGTGACTCGTCGTGTGAATCATTTGTCCTTGTTCATTAGCCATTGTGACTCGTTGTATGAATCATTTGTCCTTGTTCATTAGTTATTGTGACTCTTTGTGTGAATCATTTGTCCTAGTTAATTACACATTGTGACTCATTGTGAATCATTTGTCCTTTTTCATTAGTTTTTATGACTCGTTTTATGAATCATTTGTCGTAGTTAATTAGTCATTGTGACTCGTTGTGTGAATCATTTGTCCTTGTTCATTAGTCCTTGTGACTCGTTGTGTGAACCATTTGTCCTAGTTCATTAGCCATTGTGACTCGTTGTATGAATCATTTGTCCTTGTTCATTAGTTATTGTGACTCTTTGTGTGAATCATTTTGTCCTAGTTAATTACACATTGTGACTCGTTGTGCGAACCATTTGTCTTTATTCATTAGTCATTATGTCTCGTTGTGTGAATCATTTGTCCTTGTTCATTAGTTATTGTGACACTTTGTGTGAATCATTTTGTCCTAGTTAATTACACATTGTGACTCGTTGTGCGAACCATTTGTCTTTATTCATTAGTCATTATGACTCGTTGTGTGGATCATTTGTCCTTGTTCATTAGTCCTTGTGACTCGTTGTGTGAACCATTTGTCCTTGTTCATTAGTTATTGCGACTCTTTGTGTGAATCATTTGTCCTAGTTCATTAGTCATTGTGACTCGTCGTGTGAATCATTTGTCTTTGTTCATTAGTCCTTGTGACTCGTTGTGTGAACCATTTCTCCTTGCTTATTAGTCGTTGTGACACTTTGTGTGAATCATTTGTAGTTGTTCATTAGTCATTGTGACTCGTTGTGTGAATCATTTGTCCTTGTTCATTAGTCCTTGTGACTCGTTGTGTGACCAATTTGTCCTTGTTCATTAGTCATTGTGACTCGTTGTGTGAATCATTTGTCCTAGTTCATTAGCCATTGTGACTCGTTGTATGAATCATTTGTCCTTGTTCATTAGTTATTGTGACTCTTTGTGTGAATCATTTTGTCCTAGTTAATTACACATTGTGACTCGTTGTGCGAACCATTTGTCTTTATTCATTAGTCATTATGTCTCGTCGTGTGAATCATTTGTCTTTGGTCATTAGTCCTTGTGACTCGTTGTGTGAACCATTTCTCCTTGCCTATTAGTCATTGTGACTCTTTGTGTGAATCATTTGTAGTTGTTCATTAGTCATTGTGACTCGTTGTGTGAATCAGTTGTCCTTGTTCATTAGTCCTTGTGACTCGTTGTGTGACCAATTTGTCCTTGTTCATTAGTAATTGTGACTCGTTGTGTGAATCATTTGTCCTAGTTCATTAGCCATTGTGACTCGTTTTATGAATCATTTGTCCTTGTTCATTAGTTATTGTGACACTTTGTGTGAATCATTTTGTCCTAGTTAATTACACATTGTGACTCGTTGTGCGAACCATTTGTCTTTATTCATTAGTCATTATGTCTCGTTGTGTTAATCATTGGTCCTTGTTCATTAGTCCTTGTGACTCGTTGTGTGAACCATTTGTCCTTGTTTATTAGTCATTGTGACTCGTTGTATGAATCATTTGTCCTTGTTCATTAGTTATTGTGACTCTTTGTGTGAATCATTTTGTCCTAGTTAATTACACATTGTGACTCGTTGTGCGAACCATTTGTCTTTATTCATTAGTCATTATGACTCGTTGTGTGGATCATTTGTCCTTGTTCATTAGTCCTTGTGACTCGTTGTGTGAACCATTTGTCCTTGTTCATTAGTTATTCCGACTCTTTGTGTCAATCATTTGTCCTAGTTAATTACTCATTGTGACTCGTCGTGTGAATCATTTGTCTTTGGTCATTAGTCCTTGTGACTCGTTGTGTGAACCATTTCTCCTTGCTTATTAGTCGTTGTGACACTTTGTGTGAATCATTTGTAGTTGTTCATTAGTCATTGTGACTCGTTGTGTGAATTATTTGTCCTTGTTCATTAGTCCTTGTGACTTGTTGTGTGACCAATTTGTCCTTGTTCATTAGTCATTGTGACTCGTTGTGTGAATCATTTGTCCTAGTTCATTAGCCATTGTGACTCGTTGTATGAATCATTTGTCCTTGTTCATTAGTTATTGTGACTCTTTGTGTGAATCATTTTGTCCTAGTTAATTACACATTGTGACTCGTTGTGCGAACCATTTGTCTTTATTCATTAGTCATTATGTCTCGTTGTGTGAATCATTTGTCCTTGTTCATTAGTCCTTCTGACTCGTTGTGTGAACCATTTGTCCTTGTTATTAGTCATTGTGACTGTTTGTGTGAATCATTTGTCCTAGTTCATTAGTCATTGTGACTCGTCGTGTGAATCATTTGTCTTTGGTCATTAGTCCTTGTGACTCGTTGTGTGAACCATTTCTCCTTGCTTATTAGTCGTTGTGACACTTTGTGTGAATCATTTGTCCTAGTTCATTAGTCATTGTGACTCGTCGTGTGAATCATTTGTCCTTGTTCATTAGCCATTGTGACTCGTTGTGTGAATCATTTGTCCTTGTTCATTAGTTATTGTGACTCTTTGTGTGAATCATTTGTCCTAGTTAATTACACATTGTGACTCATTGTGAATCATTTGTCCTTTTTCATTAGTTTTTATGACTCGTTTTATGAATCATTTGTCGTAGTTAATTAGTCATTGTGACTCGTTGTGTGAATCATTTGTCCTTATTCATTAGTCCTTGTGACTCGTTGTGTGAACCATTTGTCCTTGTTCATTAGTTATTGCGACTCTTTCTGTGAATCATTTGTCCTAGTTAATTACTCATTGTGACTCGTCGTGTGAATCATTTGTCTTTGGTCATTAGTCCTTGTGACTCGTTGTGTGAACCATTTCTCCTTGCTTATTAGTCATTGTGACTCTTTGTGTGAATCATTTGTAGTTGTTCATTAGTCATTGTGACTCGTTGTGTGAATCATTTGTCCTTGTTCATTAGTCCTTGTGACTCGTTGTGTGACCAATTTGTCCTTGTTCATTAGTCATTGTGACTCGTTGTGTGAATCATTTGTCCTAGTTCATTAGCCATTGTGACTCGTTGTATGAATCATTTGTCCTTGTTCATTAGTTATTGTGACTCTTTGTGTGAATCATTTTGTCCTAGTTAATTACACATTGTGACTCGTTGTGCGAACCATTTGTCTTTATTCATTAGTCATTATGTCTCGTTGTGTGAATCATTTGTCCTTGTTCATTAGTCCTTCTGACTCGTTGTGTGAACCATTTGTCCTTGTTATTAGTCATTGTGACTGTTTGTGTGAATCATTTGTCCTAGTTCATTAGTCATTGTGACTCGTCGTGTGAATCATTTGTCTTTGGTCATTAGTCCTTGTGACTCGTTGTGTGAACCATTTCTCCTTGCTTATTAGTCGTTGTGACACTTTGTGTGAATCATTTGTCCTAGTTCATTAGTCATTGTGACTCGTCGTGTGAATCATTTGTCCTTGTTCATTAGCCATTGTGACTCGTTGTGTGAATCATTTGTCCTTGTTCATTAGTTATTGTGACTCTTTGTGTGAATCATTTGTCCTAGTTAATTACACATTGTGACTCATTGTGAATCATTTGTCCTTTTTCATTAGTTTTTATGACTCGTTTTATGAATCATTTGTCGTAGTTAATTAGTCATTGTGACTCGTTGTGTGAATCATTTGTCCTTATTCATTAGTCCTTGTGACTCGTTGTGTGAACCATTTGTCCTTGTTCATTAGTTATTGCGACTCTTTCTGTGAATCATTTGTCCTAGTTAATTACTCATTGTGACTCGTCGTGTGAATCATTTGTCTTTGGTCATTAGTCCTTGTGACTCGTTGTGTGAACCATTTCTCCTTGCTTATTAGTCATTGTGACTCTTTGTGTGAATCATTTGTAGTTGTTCATTAGTCATTGTGACTCGTTGTGTGAATCATTTGTCCTTGTTCATTAGTCCTTGTGACTCGTTGTGTGACCAATTTGTCCTTGTTCATTAGTCATTGTGACTCGTTGTGTGAATCATTTGTCCTAGTTCATTAGCCATTGTGACTCGTTGTATGAATCATTTGTCCTTGTTCATTAGTTATTGTGACTCTTTGTGTGAATCATTTTGTCCTAGTTAATTACACATTGTGACTCGTTGTGCGAACCATTTGTCTTTATTCATTAGTCATTATGTCTCGTTGTGTTAATCATTTGTCCTTGTTCATTAGTCCTTCTGACTCGTTGTGTGAACCATTTGTCCTTGTTATTAGTCATTGTGACTGTTTGTGTGAATCATTTGTCCTAGTTCATTAGTCATTGTGACTCGTCGTGTGAATCATTTGTCTTTGGTCATTAGTCCTTGTGACTCGTTGTGTGAACCATTTCTCCTTGCTTATTAGTCGTTGTGACACTTTGTGTGAATCATTTGTCCTAGTTCATTAGTCATTGTGACTCGTCGTGTGACTCATTTGTCCTTGTTCATTAGCCATTGTGACTCGTTGTGTGAATCATTTGGCCTTGTTCATTAGTTATTGTGACTCTTTGTGTGAATCATTTGCCCTAGTTAAATACACATTGTGACTCGTTGTGAATCATTTGTCCTTTTTCATTAGTTTTTATGACTCGTTTTATGAATCATTTGTCGTAGTTAATTAGTCATTGTGACTCATTGTGTGAATCATTTGTCCTTGTTCATTAGTTATTGTGACTCTATGTGTGAATTGCAGCAGAAGCCACTAACCAGGGCACCTCACCTCAACAGACAGTCCAAAGCAACACCACACCCATCTCAGAAACCAGTCAAGCTAGGCTAAGTTTAGTGGCCAATAAGTATGAGTACAAGCCCAACCACCAGCTGCCACCATGGCCAGCTGGTTGGTCACTGAATTAGGCTCAGAAAAGTCCTAGGGGTCCAAGGGAAAATCACAATGCAAGTCCTAGAAAACCAAGTCTGACAGAATCTGCAAATGAAATGACAAACAACAAAAGCAACCTTTCCATTTCTGGCTAAACCATGAGGAAAAAGCACTCAAAGAACTTTTGGCTTGTCTTCCCATATACCAGATACAACCTAGAGCCAATTTTAATGCCAAGGACTCAATCATTTCGTCCTCAAGTGCCTACATTCAACGAAAAGCCAGAATGCAAAGAAAGGACCACAACCTCATCACTCACACCGCATTTCTCTTTTGTTTTCATTCCAGTTTTCAATTAAGAGCTTTTAAACCGTTGTAATATTGTACTTGGACTCTTACCAGCATGTGAGGAGGGATCCTGACCCTTGGATGTAGTTTATTTTCAAGTTTGTAACCTAAAAAAGGCCTATATAAGGACCTCAACTCAGACTGTTGTAACACAGCTGATTTATGAATGAAACCTGAGATTTCTCTCAAATTTAAACCTCTTAATCTTGTGCTTAGTCTGTAGATTAGAGTCAGGCTTGATAATAACCTGTGCTTAGACTGTGGTTATTGATTAAGTACCTGTTAGTAAAGTATAAGCTTTCCTGTGCTGAGACTGTGGTTAGTTTAGCTTTGCTGTTTGTTTCAGTTGAGTCTTTCCTGTGTTAATCTGTGGAATCTCTTAACTCTAACACCCCAAATTGTTAGCTTAATTCCCTGTGAGAATTCTGTGGGTTTTACAGTTGATAATTATATCCAAAGTTCCCTCCTTTCAGTCAAATCCCAGAACTATATCATTCACTGTCCATTTGTGTCTATCAGTCAGTTCAGTGGAGTGTTTATGCTACTTTGAGTCTCCTACAAATCCTAGAAATTTACTCAGAGTTAGTTCTCATATCAAAATAATTTACTACCAAGTTTCATGATTTTAGGAGGTCAATTCATAATTTTATTAAATAGCACAAGTTTATTGCATTCCTGAGAACTTGTCTTATTTCTGCTGGTTTGTTTGTTGTTTTGTCTAAACCCTTGGACATTACACTGCAAATTGGTATCAGAGCAAGGTTTTAACACGATTCCATCTTGTGTTAGTCTTGGGAAGGAAAGTGAGTTCATTTTTACCCTAACTACAACAAAACTACAAAAAAATAACCCATGAGTGAAGAGAGATTTACTGGTATTGAGACCGGGTGGATCGGATAGCGGGAAGAATCAATGAACTGGTAAATATTGTCAACACTCTTGCGAAGGAGTTCCTAACAGGCCACCCTACAGAGGCGGAGGCGGGGTAGAGGCTTTGTTGGAGCATGAAGAGGACAACCATACCACCAGGAACATGGAGAAGACATGTCGATATCGATGAATCTATGGCTGAGGGCATCTACATGGAAAGAGACAAAGATATAAAGGTAGAAATTCCTGATTTCCATGGTAGTTTAAACCCTGAAGATTTGTTAGACTGGATTAGAACTGTTGAGAGAGTCTTTGAATTTAAGGGATATACTGACAGGAGAGCTTTCAAAGTTTCTATCCTTAAATTCAAAGGTTATGCCTCACTTTGGTATGAAACCCTGAAAAGCCAGAGAATGAGAGAAGGCAAGGAACCCATTAAATCTTGGCTAAAACTTAAAAAGAAATTGAAGGATAAGTTTATAGCTAAAGATTACACACAGGATATGTTTATCAAGTTAACCCAGCTAAAACAAGACCAACAATCTGTTGAGTCTTATCTTAGAAGCTTTGAACAACTTACCCTGCAATGTGAGATTACTGAAAAGCCCGAATGAGAAAATTGCTAGGTTTGTTGAGGGCTTAGATCCTAAGATTGCTATAAGAGTTAGAATGCAACAAGTCTGGTCCTTTGATGAGGCAGTCAACCTTGCATTGAGGATTGAAAAGATGGGAAAAGCCAAGGTCACTGCTTCCAAACCCCTTACCAGATCCACTTTCAAACCTTTTTCTGGGGTTAGGATTGGAGAAACTCCAAAACTTGCAACCCAACCAACACCAGACAAGGGGAAGAGTCATGTGAATCCTAGAACCAACACACCTGTGACTGATGGGAAAATTAAATGCTTCCAGTGCCAAGGGTATGGCCATTTTAGGAAGGACTGTCCTTCTAAGAGAACCTTGACAAAGAAATGGAAGTAGAACAGTGGGAGAGGGAAGGTTTGGTTCAAGATGAGGAAGATGAGACCCTGATAATGGAGGAAGTGGAGACGAAGGAGAACCAGAACAAGATGCGCTTGTGGCCCCCCTTGATACAGGTCACAACTTAGTCTTGTGGAGGGTCATGCATTCCCAACACTCACCTCTGAAGCTGATCAAAGATCCCGATATTCAAACCAGATGCACAGTCCAGGGGAGGGTTTGTAACCTAATCATAGATGGGGGAAGTTGTTCAAATGTGGCATCAAATGCCATGGTTAGTAAACTCAACCTGACAACTCAAGAGCACCCAAACCCTTACAAGTTGAGATGGTTGAACAAGGGAGCAGAAGTAAGGGTGGACAAACAATGCTTGGTTCCATTTTCTATTGGGAAAGTGTATAAAGATGAAGTCTTGTGTGATATTGTCCCAATGGATGTCAGCCACCTACTCCTGGGAAGGCCATGGGAGTATGACAGGAATACCACTCACCATGGGAAGGATAACATCTATAGTTTCAAACATGAAGGCAAGAAGGTCACTCTGACCCCATTACCACCCAACCAGAGAAACTATGGAGGTCCAAGTATGCCGAGGAGAACAATGGTGTGCTATTTCTTTCTCAAGCGACCATGATCAAAGAAATGAAGCAAGAACAACCTGTCTGGGTGTTACTATCCAAAGAAGTAAGCAAGGAAGGGAGCCCTGAGATGCCTGCTGAAGTTGGGCCATTAATTCAGAGGTATAAGGAAGTGTTTCCAAGAGAGCTGCCTAGTGGGTTGCCACCATTGAGGGGGCATTGAGCACCACATAGACCTTGTTCCAGGCTCAGTGCTTCCCAACAGGCCAGCTTATAGGAGTGATCCCACTGCTACCAAAGAATTGCAAAGCCAAATTGAGGAACTTATGAGCAAAGGATTTGTCGGGAATCTCTCATCCTTGTGCAGTCCCCTGCTCTACTTGTTCCAAAGAAGGATGGAACATGGAGGATGTGTACTTGACAAAGCAGAGCCATTAACAACATCACTGTCAAGTACAGGTTCCCAATACCAAGGTTGGATGACATGTTAGATGAACTCAGTGGTGCCATGATATTTTCTAAGATTGATCTCAGGCAAGGGTACCATCAAGTCAGGATAAGGGAAGGAGATGAGTGGAAGACTGCCTTCAAAACTAAACATGGGCTATATGAGTGGCTTGTGATGCCATTTGGTCTTTCTAATGCACCAAGCACCTTTATGAGACTGATGACTGAGGTGCTAAGGCCATGTTTAGGCAAATTTGCAGTGGTCTACTTTGATGATATCTTGGTTTACAGCAGCAGTGAAAGAGAACACCTGAAACATCTTGAAACTGTGTTCAGGATCCTCAAAGAACATAAACTATTTGGCAAACTAGAAAAATGCACTTTTATGGTTAAAGAAGTGGCATTCCTAGGGTACATTGTCTCTGGGAGAGGGATTACAGTTGATCAGGACAAAGTTGCAGCCATTCAGTCATGGCCAACTCCTAAAACCATCACTGAGGTAAGGGGGTTCCATGGATTGGCTTCCTTTTATAGGAGATTTATCAAGAACTTCAGTTCAGTTGTTGCTCCAATTACTGAGTGTATGAAGAAAGGAGAGTTCCACTGGACTGAGAGTGCTCAGCAGTCCTTTGAAAGGATTAAGAAGTTGATGTGTGAGACCCCTATTCTAAAATTACCAGACTTTGATCAACTCTTTGAAGTAGAGTGTGATGCCAGTGGGGTAGGCATTGGTGCAGTCCTGATCCAAGCTCAGAAACCTGTAGCTTACTTCAGTGAAAAATTGAATGGAGCTAAGTTAAAGTATTCTACCTATGACAAGGAATTTTATGCAATTATCAGGGCAGTCATGCATTGGAGTCACTATTTGAAGCCAAAGCCATTTGTGTTACACTCTGATCATGAAGCTCTGAAATATATCAATGGTCAACACAAATTGAGTCACAGGCATGCTAAATGGGTGGAGTACTTGCAATCATTCACCTTTTCCAGCAAGTATAAAGAAGGAAAACAAAATGTAGTAGCAGATGCACTATCAAGGAGGCACTCCTTCGTCAACTATGGGAACCAGGGGTCCTTGGTTTTGAGTTCATGAAAGAGATGTACAAGGAAGACCCTGACTTCTCTGAGGAGTGGATCACACAGTTTGAAGGGCATAGGGTTCCAGGGAACAAATACTTGCTGCAAGATGGGTTTCTATTCCAAGGGAACAAGCTCTGTGTTCCCAGGGGTTCCTACAGGGACCTCCTAATCAGGGAAGTCCATTCAGGAGGCTTAGGAGGGCATTTTGGTGTTCAAAAGACACTGGACATACTACAAGAACAGTTCTATTGGCCAAAAATGATGGGGGATGTCCAAAATGTTCTCAGGAGATGTTCAGTATGTCAAATGGCTAAGAGTTCTTTCCAAACTGGCCCATATATCCCATTACCAGTACCAAGTAGACCATGGGAGGATGTGAGCATGAATTTTATTGTGGCATTGCCAAGGACACAGAGAGGAAAGGATTCGATCATGGTTGTTGTTGACAGGTTCAGTAAAATGGCCCATTTTATAGCTTGCAAGAAGACAGAAGATGCTGCCAGTGTTGCTGAGCTATACCTGAAAGAGATTGTGAGGCTTCATGGAGTTCCAAAGACAATTGTTTCAGATAGAGATACAAAGTTCATGAGTTACTTTTGGAAAACTCTATGGAAGCTGCTCAAAACCAAACTGCTGTTCAGTACATCTCACCATCCCCAAACAGATGGCCAAACTGAGGTCACCAACAAAACCTTGGGTAGGATTCTGAGATGTCTTGTAAACAAAGGTCTAAAGGATTGGGACATCAAATTAGCAGCAGCAGAATTTGCTTTCAACAGATCACCATCAATCAAGCATCGGTCATAGTCCTTTTGAGGTTGTCTATGGGATTAACCCCCTAATGCCTGTAGACTTATCCTCTGTGCCAAGAGATGAGGTGAATCATGATGCTAAAGCCAGGGCAGAGCAACTCCTGAAACTCCATGAAACTGTGAAAAGGGAGATTGAGAAGACAAATGAGAAATACATGAAACAGTCCAAGGTGCATCAGAAAAGAAAGGAGTTTGTTCCAGCGGATTTAGTCTGGGTTCACTTAAGGAAAGAGAGGTTTCCATCAAGAAGAAAGAACAAATTGATGCCAAGAGCTGATGGCCCCTTTGAAATTGTTGAGAGGATTGGTCCAAATGCCTACAAAGTGGATCTACCAGGAGAGTATGAAGTGCATGGCACTTTTAATGTGGGTGACCTAAGTCCATACTATGATGATGCCGAGGGGGAGGAGTCACCAGGCTTGAGGACAAGCCCTGTTCAACCAGGGGAGGTTGCAGCAAGTGCCACTAACCAGGGCACCTCACCTCAACAGACAGTCCAAAGCAACACCACACCCATCTCAGAAACCAGTCAAGCTAGGCTAAGTTTAGTGGCCAATAAGTATGAGTACAAGCCCAACCACCAGCTGCCACCATGGCCAGCTGGTTGATCACTGAATTAGGCTCAGAAAAGTCCTAGGGGTCCAAGGGAAAATCACAATGCAAGTCCTAGAAAACCAAGTCGACAGAACTCGCAAAGAAATGACAAACAACAAAAGCAACCTTTCCATTTCTGGCTAAACCATGAGGAAAAAGCACTCAAAGAACTTTTGGCTTGTCTTCCCATATACCAGATACAACCTAGAGCCAATTTTAATGCCAAGGACTCAATCATTTCGTCCTCAAGTGCCTACATTCAACGAAAAAGCCAGCAATGCAAAGAAAGGACCACAACTGTCACACACTGCATTTCTCTTTTGTTTTCATTCCAGTTTTCAATTAAGAGCTTTTAAACCGTTGTAATATTGTACTTGGACTCTTACCAGCATGTGAGGAGGGATCCTGACCCTTGGATGTAGTTTATTTTCAAGTTTGTAACCTAAAAAGGCCTATATAAGGACCTCAACTCAGACTGTTGTAACACAGCTGATTTATGAATGAAACCTGAGATTTCTCTCAAATTTAAACCTCTTAATCTTGTGCTTAGTCTGTAGATTAGAGTCAGGCTGGATAATAACCTGTGCTTAGACTGTGGTTATTGATTAAGTACCTGTTAGTAAAGTATAAGCTTTCCGTCTTTGAGACTCGTGGTTAGTTTAGCTTTCTTGTTTGTTTCATTGAGTCTTTCCTGTGTTAATCAGGAATCTCTTAACTCTAACACCCCAAATTGTTAGCTTAATTCCCTGTGAGAATTCTGTGGGTTTTACAGTTGATAATTATATCCAAAGTTCCCTCCTTTCACAAATCCCGTAACTATATCATTCACCGTCCATTTGTGTCTATCACCAGTTCAGTGGAGTGTTTATGCTACTTTGAGTCTCCTACAAATCCTAGAAATTTACTCAGAGTTAGTTCTCATATCAAAATAATTTACTACCAAGTTTCATGATTTTAGGAGGTCAATTCATAATTTTATTAAATAGCACAAGTTTATTGCATTCCTGAGAACTTGTCTTATTTCTGCTGGTTTGTTTGTTGTTTTGTCTAAACCCTTGGACATTACACTGCAGAATCATTTTGTCCTAGTTAATTACACATTGTTACTCGTTGTGCGAACCATTTGTCTTTATTCATTAGTCATTATGACTCGTTGTGTGGATCATTTGTCCTTGTTCATTAGTCCTTGTGACTCGTTGTGTGAACCATTTGTCCTTGTTCATTAGTTATTGCGACTCTTTGTGTGAATCATTTATCCTAGTTAATTACTCATTGTGACTCGTCGTGTGAATCATTTGTCTTTGGTCATTAGTCCTTGTGACTCGTAGTGTGAACCATTTCTCCTTGCTTATTAGTCGTTGTGACTCTTTGTGTGAATCATTTGTAGTTGTTCATTAGTCATTGTGACTCGTTGTGTGAATCATTTGTCCTTGTTCATTAGTCCTTGTGACTTGTTGTGTGACCAATTTGTCCTTGTTCATTAGTCATTGTGACTCGTTGTGTGAATCATTTGTCCTAGTTCATTAGCCATTGTGACTCGTTGTATGAATCATTTGTCCTTGTTCATTAGTTATTGTGACTCTTTGTGTGAATCATTTTGTCCTAGTTAATTACACATTGTGACTCGATGTGCGAACCATTTGTCTTTATTCATTAGTCATTATGTCTCGTTGTGTGAATCATTTGTCCTTGTTCATTTGTCCTTGTGACTCATTGTGTGAACCATTTGTCCTTGTTATTAGTCATTGTGACTGTTTGTGTGAATCATTTGTCCTAGTTCATTAGTCATTGTGACTCGTCGTGTGAATCATTTGTCTTTGGTCATTAGTCCTTGTGACTCGTTGTGTGAACCATTTCTCCTTGCTTATTAGTCGTTGTGACACTTTCTGTGAATCATTTGTCCTAGTTCATTAATCATTGTGACTCGTCGTGTGAATCATTTGTCCTTGTTCATTAGCCATTGTGACTCGTTGTATGAATCATTTGTCCTTGTTCATTAGTTATTGTGACTCTTTGTGTGAATCATTTGTCCTAGTTAATTACACATTGTGACTCATTGTGAATCATTTGTCCTTTTTCATTAGTTTTTATGACTCGTTTTATGAATCATTTGTCGTAGTTAATTAGTCATTGTGACTCGTTGTGTGAATCATTTGTCCTTGTTCATTAGTCCTTGTGACTCGTTGTGTGAACCATTTGTCCTAGTTCATTAGCCATTGTGACTCGTTGTATGAATCATTTGTCCTTGTTCATTAGTTATTGTGACTCTTTGTGTGAATCATTTTGTCCTAGTTAATTACACATTGTGACTCGTTGTGCGAACCATTTGTCTTTATTCATTAGTCATTATGTCTCGTTGTGTGAATCATTTGTCCTTGTTCATTAGTTATTGTGACTCTTTGTGTGAATCATTTTGTCCTAGTTAATTACACATTGTGACTCGTTGTGCGAACCATTTGTCTTTATTCATTAGTCATTATGACTCGTTGTGTGGATCATTTGTCCTTGTTCATTAGTCCTTGTGACTCGTTGTGTGAACCATTTGTCCTTGTTCATTAGTTATTGCGACTCTTTGTGTGAATCATTTGTCCTAGTTCATTAGTCATTGTGACTCGTCGTGTGAATCATTTGTCTTTGTTCATTAGTCCTTGTGACTCGTTGTGTGAACCATTTCTCCTTGCTTATTAGTCGTTGTGACACTTTGTGTGAATCATTTGTAGTTGTTCATTAGTCATTGTGACTCGTTGTGTGAATCATTTGTCCTTGTTCATTAGTCCTTGTGACTCGTTGTGTGACCAATTTGTCCTTGTTCATTAGTCATTGTGACTCGTTGTGTGAATCATTTGTCCTAGTTCATTAGCCATTGTGACTCGTTGTATGAATCATTTGTCCTTGTTCATTAGTTATTGTGACTCTTTGTGTGAATCATTTTGTCCTAGTTAATTACACATTGTGACTCGTTGTGCGAACCATTTGTCTTTATTCATTAGTCATTATGTCTCGTCGTGTGAATCATTTGTCTTTGGTCATTAGTCCTTGTGACTCGTTGTGTGAACCATTTCTCCTTGCCTATTAGTCATTGTGACTCTTTGTGTGAATCATTTGTAGTTGTTCATTAGTCATTGTGACTCGTTGTGTGAATCATTTGTCCTTGTTCATTAGTCCTTGTGACTCGTTGTGTGACCAATTTGTCCTTGTTCATTAGTAATTGTGACTCGTTGTGTGAATCATTTGTCCTAGTTCATTAGCCATTGTGACTCGTTGTATGAATCATTTGTCCTTGTTCATTAGTTATTGTGACTCTTTGTGGGAATCATTTTGTCCTAGTTAATTACACATTGTGACTCGTTGTGCGAACCATTTGTCTTTATTCATTAGTCATTATGTCTCGTTGTGTTAATCATTGGTCCTTGTTCATTAGTCCTTGTGACTCGTTGTGTGAACCATTTGTCCTTGTTTATTAGTCATTGTGACTCGTTGTATGAATCATTTGTCCTTGTTCATTAGTTATTGTGACTCTTTGTGTGAATCATTTTGTGCTAGTTAATTACACATTGTGACTCGTTGTGCGAACCATTTGTCTTTATTCATTAGTCATTATGACTCGTTGTGTGGATCATTTTTTCTTGTTCATTAGTCCTTGTGACTCGTTGTGTGAACCATTTGTCCTTGTTCATTAGTTATTGCGACTCTTTGTGTCAATCATTTGTCCGAGTTAATTACTCATTGTGACTCGTCGTGTGAATCATTTGTCTTTGGTCATTAGTCCTTGTGACTCGTTGTGTGAACCATTTCTCCTTGCTTATTAGTCGTTGTGACTCTTTGTGTGAATCATTTGTAGTTGTTCATTAGTCATTGTGACTCGTTGTGTGAATCATTTGTCCTTGTTCATTAGTCCTTGTGACTTGTTGTGTGACCAATTTGTCCTTGTTCATTAGTCATTGTGACTCGTTGTGTGAATCATTTGTCCTAGTTCATTAGCCATTGTGACTCGTTGTATGAATCATTTGTCCTTGTTCATTAGTTATTGTGACTCTTTGTGTGAATCATTTTGTCCTAGTTAATTACACATTGTGACTCGTTGTGCGAACCATTTGTCTTTATTCATTAGTCATTATGTCTCGTTGTGTGAATCATTTGTCCTTGTTCATTAGTCCTTGTGACTCGTTGTGTGAACCATTTGTCCTTGTTATTAGTCATTGTGACTGTTTGTGTGAATCATTTGTCCTAGTTCATTAGTCATTGTGACTCGTCGTGTGAATCATTTGTCTTTGGTCATTAGTCCTTGTGACTCGTTGTGTGAACCATTTCTCCTTGCTTATTAGTCGTTGTGACACTTTGTGTGAATCATTTGTCCTAGTTCATTAGTCATTGTGACTCGTCGTGTGAATCATTTGTCCTTGTTCATTAGCCATTGTGACTCGTTGTGTGAATCATTTGTCCTTGTTCATTAGTTATTGTCTCTTTGTGTGAATCATTTGTCCTAGTTAATTACACATTGTGACTCATTGTGAATCATTTGTCCTTTTTCATTAGTTTTTATGACTCGTTTTATGAATCATTTGTCGTAGTTAATTAGTCATTGTGACTCGTTGTGTGAATCATTTGTCCTTATTCATTAGTCCTTGTGACTCGTTGTGTGAACCATTTGTCCTTGTTCATTAGTTATTGCGACTCTTTGTGTGAATCATTTGTCCTAGTTAATTACTCATTGTGACTCGTCGTGTGAATCATTTGTCTTTGGTCATTAGTCCTTGTGACACGTTGTGTGAACCATTTCTCCTTGCTTATTAGTCATTGTGACTCTTTGTGTGAATCATTTGTAGTTGTTCATTACTCATTGTGACTCGTTGTGTGAATCATTTGTCCTTGTTCATTAGTCCTTGTGACTCGTTGTGTGACCAATTTTTCCTTGTTCATTAGTCATTGTGACTCGTTGTGTGAATCATTTGTCCTTGTTCATTAGTCCTTGTGACTTGTTGTGTGACCAATTTGTCCTTGTTCATTAGTCATTGTGACTCGTTGTGTGAATCATTTGTCCTAGTTCATTAGCCATTGTGACTCGTTGTATGAATCATTTGTCCTTGTTCATTAGTTATTGTGACTCTTTGTGTGAATCATTTTGTCCTAGTTAATTACACATTGTGACTCGTTGTGCGAACCATTTGTCTTTATTCATTAGTCATTATGTCTCGTTGTGTGAATCATTTGTCCTTGTTCATTAGTCCTTGTGACTCGTTGTGTGAACCATTTGTCCTTGTTATTAGTCATTGTGACTGTTTGTGTGAATCATTTGTCCTAGTTCATTAGTCATTGTGACTTGTCGTGTGAATCATTTGTCTTTGGTCATTAGTCCTTGTGACTCGTTGTGTGAACCATTTCTCCTTGCTTATTAGTCGTTGTGACACTTTGTGTGAATCATTTGTCCTAGTTCATTAGTCATTGTGACTCGTCGTGTGAATCATTTGTCCTTGTTCATTAGCCATTGTGACTCGTTGTGTGAATCATTTGTCCTTGTTCATTAGTTATTGTGACTCTTTGTGTGAATCATTTGTCCTAGTTAATTACACATTGTGACTCATTGTGAATCATTTGTCCTTTTTCATTAGTTTTTATGACTCGTTTTATGAATCATTTGTCGTAGTTAATTAGTCATTGTGACTCGTTGTGTGAATCATTTGTCCTTATTCATTAGTCCTTGTGACTCGTTGTGTGAACCATTTGTCCTTGTTCATTAGTTATTGCGACTCTTTGTGTGAATCATTTGTCCTAGTTAATTACTCATTGTGACTCGTCGTGTGAATCATTTGTCTTTGGTCATTAGTCCTTGTGACACGTTGTGTGAACCATTTCTCCTTGCTTATTAGTCATTGTGACTCTTTGTGTGAATCTTTTGTAGTTGTTCATTACTCATTGTGACTCGTTGTGTGAATCATTTGTCCTTGTTCATTAGTCCTTGTGACTCGTTGTGTGACCAATTTTTCCTTGTTCATTAGTCATTGTGACTCGTTGTGTGAATCATTTGTCCTAGTTCATTAGCCATTGTGACTCGTTGTATGAATCATTTGTCCTTGTTCATTAGTTATTGTGACTCTTTGTGTGAATCATTTTGTCCTAGTTAATTTCACATTGTGACTCGTTGTGCGAACCATTTGTCTTTATTCATTAGTCATTATGTCTCGTTGTGTTAATCATTGGTCCTTGTTCATTAGTCCTTGTGACTCGTTGTGTGAACCATTTGTCCTTGTTTATTAGTCATTGTGACTGTTTGTCTGAATCATTTGTCCTAGTTCATTAGTCATTGTGACTCGTCGTGTGAATCATTTGTCTTTGGTCATTAGTCCTTGTGACTCGTTGTGTGAACCATTTCTCCTTGCTTATTAGTCGTTGTGACACTTTGTGTGAATCATTTGTCCTAGTTCATTAGTCATTGTGACTCGTCGTGTGAATCATTTGTCCTTGTTCATTAGCCATTGTGACTCGTTGTGTGAATCATTTGTCCTTGTTCATTAGTTATTGTCTCTTTGTGTGAATCATTTGTCCTAGTTAATTACACATTGTGACTCATTGTGAATCATTTGTCCTTTTTCATTAGTTTTTATGACTCGTTTTATGAATCATTTGTCGTAGTTAATTAGTCATTGTGACTCGTTGTGTGAATCATTTGTCCTTATTCATTAGTCCTTGTGACTCGTTGTGTGAACCATTTGTCCTTGTTCATTAGTTATTGCGACTCTTTGTGTGAATCATTTGTCCTAGTTAATTACTCATTGTGACTCGTCGTGTGAATCATTTGTCTTTGGTCATTAGTCCTTGTGACACGTTGTGTGAACCATTTCTCCTTGCTTATTAGTCATTGTGACTCTTTGTGTGAATCATTTGTAGTTGTTCATTACTCATTGTGACTCGTTGTGTGAATCATTTGTCCTTGTTCATTAGTCCTTGTGACTCGTTGTGTGACCAATTTTTCCTTGTTCATTAGTCATTGTGACTCGTTGTGTGAATCATTTGTCCTTGTTCATTAGTCCTTGTGACTTGTTGTGTGACCAATTTGTCCTTGTTCATTAGTCATTGTGACTCGTTGTGTGAATCATTTGTCCTAGTTCATTAGCCATTGTGACTCGTTGTATGAATCATTTGTCCTTGTTCATTAGTTATTGTGACTCTTTGTGTGAATCATTTTGTCCTAGTTAATTACACATTGTGACTCGTTGTGCGAACCATTTGTCTTTATTCATTAGTCATTATGTCTCGTTGTGTGAATCATTTGTCCTTGTTCATTAGTCCTTGTGACTCGTTGTGTGAACCATTTGTCCTTGTTATTAGTCATTGTGACTGTTTGTGTGAATCATTTGTCCTAGTTCATTAGTCATTGTGACTTGTCGTGTGAATCATTTGTCTTTGGTCATTAGTCCTTGTGACTCGTTGTGAACCATTTCTCCTTGCTTATTAGTCGTTGTGACACTTTGTGTGAATCACTTGTCCTAGTTCATTAGTCATTGTGACTCGTCGTGTGAATCATTTGTCCTTGTTCATTAGCCATTGTGACTCGTTGTGTGAATCATTTGTCCTTGTTCATTAGTTATTGTGACTCTTTGTGTGAATCATTTGTCCTAGTTAATTACACATTGTGACTCATTGTGAATCATTTGTCCTTTTTCATTAGTTTTTATGACTCGTTTTATGAATCATTTGTCGTAGTTAATTAGTCATTGTGACTCGTTGTGTGAATCATTTGTCCTTATTCATTAGTCCTTGTGACTCGTTGTGTGAACCATTTGTCCTTGTTCATTAGTTATTGCGACTCTTTGTGTGAATCATTTGTCCTAGTTAATTACTCATTGTGACTCGTCGTGTGAATCATTTGTCTTTGGTCATTAGTCCTTGTGACACGTTGTGTGAACCATTTCTCCTTGCTTATTAGTCATTGTGACTCTTTGTGTGAATCTTTTGTAGTTGTTCATTACTCATTGTGACTCGTTGTGTGAATCATTTGTCCTTGTTCATTAGTCCTTGTGACTCGTTGTGTGACCAATTTTTCCTTGTTCATTAGTCATTGTGACTCTTTGTGTGAATCATTTGTCCTAGTTCATTAGCCATTGTGACTCGTTGTATGAATCATTTGTCCTTGTTCATTAGTTATTGTGACTCTTTGTGTGAATCATTTTGTCCTAGTTAATTACACATTGTGACTCGTTGTGCGAACCATTTGTCTTTATTCATTAGTCATTATGTCTCGTTGTGTTAATCATTGGTCCTTGTTCATTAGTCCTTGTGACTCGTTGTGTGAACCATTTGTCCTTGTTTATTAGTCATTGTGATCTTGTTTGTCCAATCATTTGTCCTAGTTCATTAGTCATTGTGACTCGTCGTGTGAATCATTTGTCTTTGGTCATTAGTCCTTGTGACTCGTTGTGTGAACCATTTCTCCTTGCTTATTAGTCGTTGTGACACTTTGTGTGAATCATTTGTCCTAGTTCATTAGTCATTGTGACTCGTCGTGTGAATCATTTGTCCTTGTTCATTAGCCATTGTGACTCGTTCTGTGAATCATTTGTCCTTGTTCATTAGTTATTGTGACTCTTTGTGTGAATCATTTGTCCTAGTTAATTACACATTGTGACTCATTGTGAATCATTTGTCCTTTTTCATTAGTTTTTATGACTCGTTTTATGAATCATTTGTCGTAGTTAATTAGTCATTGTGACTCGTTGTGTGAATCATTTGTCCTTGTTCATTAGTCCTTGTGACTCGTTGTGTGAACCATTTGTCCTTGTTCATTAGTTATTGCGACTCTTTGTGTGAATCATTTGTCCTAGTTAATTACTCATTGTGACTCGTCGTGTGAATCATTTGTCTTTGGTCATTAGTCCTTGTGACTCGTTGTGTGAACCATTTCTCCTTGCTTATTAGTCATTGTGACTCTTTGTGAGAATCATTTGTAGTTGTTCATTACTCATTGTGACTCGTTGTGTGAATCATTTGTCCTTGTTCATTAGTCCTTGTGACTCGTTGTGTGACCAATTTGTCCTTGTTCATTAGTCATTGTGACTCGTTGTGTGAATCATTTGTCCTAGTTCATTAGCCATTGTGACTCGTTGTATGAATCATTTGTCCTTGTTCATTAGTTATTGTGACTCTTTGTGTGAATCATTTTGTCCTAGTTAATTACACATTGTGACTCGTTGTGCGAACCATTTGTCTTTATTCATTAGTCATTATGTCTCGTTGTGTTAATCATTTTTCCTTGTTCATTAGTCCTTGTGACTCGTTGTGTGAACCATTTGTCCTTGTTTATTAGTCATTGTGACTGACTGTGTGAATCATTTGTCCTAGTTCATTAGTCATTGTGACTCGTCATGTGAATCATTTGTCTTTGGTCATTAGTCCTTGTGACTCGTTGTGTGAACCATTTCTCCTTGCTTATTAGTCGTTGTGACACTTTGTGTGAATCATTTGTCCTAGTTCATTAGTCATTGTTACTCGTCGTGTGAATCATTTGTCCTTGTTCATTAGCCATTGTGACTCGTTGTGTGAATCATTTGGCCTTGTTCATTAGTTATTGTGAGTCTTTGTGTGAATCATTTGCCCTAGTTAAATACACATTGTGACTCGTTGTGAATCATTTGTCCTTTTTCATTAATTTTTATGACTCGTTTTATGAATCATTTGTCGTAGTTAATTAGTCATTGTGACTCATTGTGTGAATCATTTGTCCTTGTTCATTAGTTATTGTGACTCTTTGTGTGAATCATTTTGTCCTAGTTAATTACACATTGTGACTCGTTGTGCGACCATTTGTCTTTATTCATTAGTCATTATTACTCGTTGTGTGGATCATTTGTCCTTGTTCATTAGTCCTTGTGACTCGTTGTGTGAACCATTTGTCCTTGTTCATTAGTTATTGCGACTCTTTGTGTGAATCATTTGTCCTAGTTAATTACTCATTGTGACTCGTCGTGTGAATCATTTGTCTTTGGTCATTAGTCCTTGTGACTCGTAGTGTGAACCATTTCTCCTTGCTTATTAGTCGTTGTGACTCTTTGTGTGAATCATTTGTAGTTGTTCATTAGTCATTGTGACTCGTTGTGTGAATCATTTGTCCTTGTTCATTAGTCCTTGTGACTTGTTGTGTGACCAATTTGTCCTTGTTCATTAGTCATTGTGACTCGTTGTGTGAATCATTTGTCCTAGTTCATTAGCCATTGTGACTCGTTGTATGAATAATTTTTCCTTGTTCATTAGTTATTGTGACTCTTTGTGTGAATCATTTTGTCCTAGTTAATTACACATTGTGACTCGTTGTGCGAACCATTTGTCTTTATTCATTAGTTATTATGTCTCGTTGTGTGAATCATTTGTCCTTGTTCATTAGTCCTTGTGACTCATTGTGTGAACCATTTGTCCTTGTTATTAGTCATTGTGACTGTTTGTGTGAATCATTTGTCCTAGTTCATTAGTCATTGTGACTCGTCGTGTGAATCATTTGCCTTTGGTCATTAGTCCTTGTGACTCGTTGTGTGAACCATTTCTCCTTGCTTATTAGTCGTTGTGACACTTTCTGTGAATCATTTGTCCTAGTTCATTAATCATTGTGACTCATCGTGTGAATCATTTGTCCTTGTTCATTAGCCATTGTGACTCGTCGTATGAATCATTTGTCCTTGTTCATTAGTTATTGTGACTCTTTGTGTGAATCATTTGTCCTAGTTAATTACACATTGTGACTCATTGTGAATCATTTGTCCTTTTTCATTAGTGTTTATGACTCGTTTTATGAATCATTTGTCGTAGTTAATTAGTCATTGTGACTCGTTGTGTGAATCATTTGTCCTTGTTCATTAGTCCTTGTGACTCGTTGTGTGAACCATTTGTCCTAGTTCATTAGCCATTGTGACTAGTTGTATGAATCATTTGTCCTTGTTCATTAGTTATTGTGACTCTTTGTGTGAATCATTTTGTCCTAGTTAATTACACATTGTGACTCGTTGTGCGAACCATTTGTCGTTATTCATTAGTCATTATGTCTCGTTGTGTGAATCATTTGTCCTTGTTCATTAGTTATTGTGACTCTTTGTGTGAATCATTTTGCCCTAGTTAATTACACATTGTGACGCGTTGTGCGAACCATTTGTCTTTATTCATTAGTCATTATGACTCGTTGTGTGAATCATTTGTCCTTGTTCATTAGTCCTTGTGACTCGTTGTGTGAACCATTTGTCCTTGTTCATTAGTTATTGCGACTCTTTGTGTGAATCATTTGTCCGAGTTAATTACTCATTGTGACTCGTCGTGTGAATCATTTGTCTTTGGTCATTAGTCCTTGTGACTCGTTGTGTGAACCATTTCTCCTTGCTTATTAGTCGTTGTGACTCTTTGTGTGAATCATTTGTAGTTGTTCATTAGTCATTGTGACTCGTTGTGTGAATCATTTGTCCTTGTTCATTAGTCCTTGTGACTCGTTGTGTGACCAATTTGTCCTTGTTCATTAGTCATTGTGACTCGTTGTGTGAATCATTTGTCCTAGTTCATTAGCCATTGTGACTCGTTCTATGAATCATTTGTCCTTGTTCATTAGTTATTGTGACTCTTTGTGTGAATCATTTTGTCCTAGTTAATTACACATTGTGACTCGTTGTGCGAACCATTTGTCTTTATTCATTAGTCATTATGTCTCGTTGTGTGAATCATTTGTCCTTGTTCATTAGTCCTTGTGACTCGTTGTGTGAACCATTTGTCCTTGTTATTAGTCATTGTGACTGTTTGTGTGAATCATTTGTCCTAGTTCATTAGTCATTGTGACTCGTCGTGTGAATCATTTGTCTTTGGTCATTAGTCCTTGTGACTCGTTGTGTGAACCATTTCTCCTTGCTTATTAGTCGTTGTGACACTTTGTGTGAATCATTTGTCCTAGTTCATTAGTCATTGTGACTCGTCGTGTGAATCATTTGTCCTTGTTCATTAGCCATTGTGACTCGTTGTGTGAATCATTTGTCCTTGTTCATTAGTTATTGTGACTCTTTGTGTGAATCATTTGTCCTAGTTAATTACACATTGTGACTCATTGTGAATCATTTGTCCTTTTTCATTAGTTTTTATGACTCGTTTTATGAATCATTTGTCGTAGTTAATTAGTCATTGTGACTCGTTGTGTGAATCATTTGTCCTTATTCATTAGTCCTTGTGACTCGTTGTGTGAACCATTTGTCCTTGTTCATTAGTTATTGCGACTCTTTGTGTGAATCATTTGTCCTAGTTAATTACTCATTGTGACTCGTCGTGTGAATCATTTGTCTTTGGTCATTAGTCCTTGTGACACGTTGTGTGAACCATTTCTCCTTGCTTATTAGTCATTGTGACTCTTTGTGTGAATCATTTGTAGTTGTTCATTACTCATTGTGACTCGTTGTGTGAATCATTTGTCCTTGTTCATTAGTCCTTGTGACTCGTTGTGTGACCAATTTTTCCTTGTTCATTAGTCATTGTGACTCGTTGTGTGAATCATTTGTCCTAGTTCATTAGCCATTGTGACTCGTTGTATGAATCATTTGTCCTTGTTCATTAGTTATTGTGACTCTTTGTGTGAATCATTTTGTCCTAGTTAATTACACATTGTGACTCGTTGTGCGAACCATTTGTCTTTATTCATTAGTCATTATGTCTCGTTGTGTTAATCATTGGTCCTTGTTCATTAGTCCTTGTGACTCGTTGTGTGAACCATTTGTCCTTGTTTATTAGTCATTGTGACTGTTTGTCTGAATCATTTGTCCTAGTTCATTAGTCATTGTGACTCGTCGTGTGAATCATTTGTCTTTGGTCATTAGTCCTTGTGACTCGTTGTGTGAACCATTTCTCCTTGCTTATTAGTCGTTGTGACACTTTGTGTGAATCATTTGTCCTAGTTCATTAGCCATTGTGACTCGTTGTATGAATAATTTGTCCTTGTTCATTAGTTATTGTGACTCTTTGTGTGAATCATTTTGTCCTAGTTAATTACACATTGTGACTCGTTGTGCGAACCATTTGTCTTTATTCATTAGTCATTATGTCTCGTTGTGTGAATCATTTGTCCTTGTTCATTAGTCCTTGTGACTCATTGTGTGAACCATTTGTCCTTGTTATTAGTCATTGTGACTGTTTGTGTGAATCATTTGTCCTAGTTCATTAGTCATTGTGACTCGTCGTGTGAATCATTTTGTCTTTGGTCATTAGTCCTTGTGACTCGTTGTGTGAACCATTTCTCCTTGCTTATTAGTCGTTGTGACACTTTCTGTGAATCATTTGTCCTAGTTCATTAATCATTGTGACTCATCGTGTGAATCATTTGTCCTTGTTCATTAGCCATTGTGACTCGTTGTATGAATCATTTGTCCTTGTTCATTAGTTATTGTGACTCTTTGTGTGAATCATTTGTCCTAGTTAATTACACATTGTGACTCATTGTGAATCATTTGTCCTTTTTCATTAGTTTTTATGACTCGTTTTATGAATCATTTGTCGTAGTTAATTAGTCATTGTGACTCGTTGTGTGAATCATTTGTCCTTGTTCATTAGTCCTTGTGACTCGTTGTGTGAACCATTTGTCCTAGTTCATTAGCCATTGTGACTAGTTGTATGAATCATTTGTCCTTGTTCATTAGTTATTGTGACTCTTTGTGTGAATCATTTTGTCCTAGTTAATTACACATTGTGACTCGTTGTGCGAACCATTTGTCGTTATTCATTAGTCATTATGTCTCGTTGTGTGAATCATTTGTCCTTGTTCATTAGTTATTGTGACTCTTTGTGTGAATCATTTTGTCCTAGTTAATTACACATTGTGACGCGTTGTGCGAACCATTTGTCTTTATTCATTAGTCATTATGACTCGTTGTGTGAATCATTTGTCCTTGTTCATTAGTCCTTGTGACTCGTTGTGTGAACCATTTGTCCTTGTTCATTAGTTATTGCGACTCTTTGTGTGAATCATTTGTCCGAGTTAATTACTCATTGTGACTCGTCATGTGAATCATTTGTCTTTGGTCATTAGTCCTTGTGACTCGTTGTGTGAACCATTTCTCCGTGCTTATTAGTCGTTGTGACTCTTTGTGTGAATCATTTGTAGTTGTTCATTAGTCATTGTGACTCGTTGTGTGAATCATTTGTCCTTGTTCATTAGTCCTTGTGACTCGTTGTGTGACCAATTTGTCCTTGTTCATTAGTCATTGTGACTCGTTGTGTGAATCATTTGTCCTAGTTCATTAGCCATTGTGACTCGTTGTATGAATCATTTGTCCTTGTTCATTAGTTATTGTGACTATTTGTGTGAATCATTTTGTCCTAGTTAATTACACATTGTGACTCGTTGTGCGAACCATTTGTCTTTATTCATTAGTCATTATGTCTCGTTGTGTGAATCATTTGTCCTTGTTCATTAGTCCTTGTGACTCGTTGTGTGAACCATTTGTCCTTGTTATTAGTCATTGTGACTGTTTGTGTGAATCATTTGTCCTAGTTCATTAGTCATTGTGACTCGTCGTGTGAATCATTTGTCTTTGGTCATTAGTCCTTGTGACTCGTTGTGTGAACCATTTCTCCTTGCTTATTAGTCGTTGTGACACTTTGTGTGAATCATTTGTCCTAGTTCATTAGTCATTGTGACTCGTCGTGTGAATCATTTGTCCTTGTTCATTAGCCATTGTGACTCGTTGTGTGAATCATTTGTCCTTGTTCATTAGTTATTGTGACTCTTTGTGTGAATCATTTGTCCTAGTTAATTACACATTGTGACTCATTGTGAATCATTTGTCCTTTTTCATTAGTTTTTATGACTCGTTTTATGAATCATTTGTCGTAGTTAATTAGTCATTGTGACTCGTTGTGTGAATCATTTGTCCTTATTCATTAGTCCTTGTGACTCGTTGTGTGAACCATTTGTCCTTGTTCATTAGTTATTGCGACTCTTTGTGTGAATCATTTGTCCTAGTTAATTACTCATTGTGACTCGTCGTGTGAATCATTTGTCTTTGGTCATTAGTCCTTGTGACACGTTGTGTGAACCATTTCTCCTTGCTTATTAGTCATTGTGACTCTTTGTGTGAATCATTTGTAGTTGTTCATTACTCATTGTGACTCGTTGTGTGAATCATTTGTCCTTGTTCATTAGTCCTTGTGACTCGTTGTGTGACCAATTTTTCCTTGTTCATTAGTCATTGTGACTCGTTGTGTGAATCATTTGTCCTAGTTCATTAGCCATTGTGACTCGTTGTATGAATCATTTGTCCTTGTTCATTAGTTATTGTGACTCTTTGTGTGAATCATTTTGTCCTAGTTAATTACACATTGTGACTCGTTGTGCGAACCATTTGTCTTTATTCATTAGTCATTATGTCTCGTTGTGTTAATCATTGGTCCTTGTTCATTAGTCCTTGTGACTCGTTGTGTGAACCATTTGTCCTTGTTTATTAGTCATTGTGACTGTTTGTGTGAATCATTTGTCCTAGTTCATTAGTCATTGTGACTCGTCGTGTGAATCATTTGTCTTTGGTCATTAGTCCTTGTGACTCGTTGTGTGAACCATTTCTCCTTGCTTATTAGTCGTTGTGACACTTTGTGTGAATCATTTGTCCTAGTTCATTAGTCATTGTGACTCGTCGTGTGAATCATTTGTCCTTGTTCATTAGCCATTGTGACTCGTTGTGTGAATCATTTGTCCTTGTTCATTAGTTATTGTGACTCTTTGTGTGAATCATTTGTCCTAGTTAATTACACATTGTGATTCATTGTGAATCATTTGTCCTTTTTCATTAGTTTTTATGACTCGTTTTATGAATCATTTGTCGTAGTTAATTAGTCATTGTGACTCGTTTTGTGAATCATTTGTCCTTGTTCATTAGTCCTTGTGACTCGTTGTGTGAACCATTTGTCCTTGTTCATTAGTTATTGCGACTCTTTGTGTGAATCATTTGTCCTAGTTAATTACTCATTGTGACTCGTCGTGTGAATCATTTGTCTTTGTCATTAGTCCTTGTGACTCGTTGTGTGAACCATTTCTCCTTGCTTATTAGTCATTGTGACTCTTTGTGTGAATCATTTGTAGTTGTTCATTACTCATTGTGACTCGTTGTGTGAATCATTTGTCCTTGTTCATTAGTCCTTGTGACTCGTTGTGTGACCAATTTGTCCTTGTTCATTAGTCATTGTGACTCGTTGTGTGAATCATTTGTCCTAGTTCATTAGCCATTGTGACTCGTTGTATGAATCATTTGTCCTTGTTCATTAGTTATTGTGACTCTTTGTGTGAATCATTTTGTCCTAGTTAATTACACATTGTGACTCGTTGTGCGAACCATTTGTCTTTATTCATTAGTCATTATGTCTCGTTGTGTTAATCATTTTTCCTTGTTCATTAGTCCTTGTGACTCGTTGTGTGAACCATTTGTCCTTGTTTATTAGTCATTGTGATCGATTTGTGTGAATCATTTGTCCTAGTTCATTAGTCATTGTGACTCGTCATGTGAATCATTTGTCTTTGGTCATTAGTCCTTGTGACTCGTTGTGTGAACCATTTCTCCTTGCTTATTAGTCGTTGTGACACTTTGTGTGAATCATTTGTCCTAGTTCATTAGTCATTGTTACTCGTCGTGTGAATCATTTGTCCTTGTTCATTAGCCATTGTGACTCGTTGTGTGAATCATTTGGCCTTGTTCATTAGTTATTGTGAGTCTTTGTGTGAATCATTTGCCCTAGTTAAATACACATTGTGACTCGTTTTGAATCATTTGTCCTTTTTCATTAGTTTTTATGACTCGTTTTATGAATCATTTGTCGTAGTTAATTAGTCATTGTGACTCATTGTGTGAATCATTTGTCCTTGTTCATTAGTTATTGTGACTCTTTGTGTGAATCATTTTGTCCTAGTTAATTACACATTGTGACTCGTTGTGCGAACCATTTGTCTTTATTCATTAGTCATTATTACTCGTTGTGTGGATCATTTGTCCTTGTTCATTAGTCCTTGTGACTCGTTGTGTGAACCATTTGTCCTTGTTCATTAGTTATTGCGACTCTTTGTGTGAATCATTTGTCCTAGTTAATTACTCATTGTGACTCGTCGTGTGAATCATTTGTCTTTGGTCATTAGTCCTTGTGACTCGTAGTGTGAACCATTTCTCCTTGCTTATTAGTTGTTGTGACTCTTTGTGTGAATCATTTGTAGTTGTTCATTAGTCATTGTGACTCGTTGTGTGAATCATTTGTCCTTGTTCATTAGTCCTTGTGACTTGTTGTGTGACCAATTTGTCCTTGTTCATTAGTCATTGTGACTCGTTGTGTGAATCATTTGTCCTAGTTCATTAGCCATTGTGACTCGTTGTATGAATAATTTGTCCTTGTTCATTAGTTATTGTGACTCTTTGTGTGAATCATTTTGTCCTAGTTAATTACACATTGTGACTCGTTGTGCGAACCATTTGTCTTTATTCATTAGTCATTATGTCTCGTTGTGTGAATCATTTGTCCTTGTTCATTAGTCCTTGTGACTCATTGTGTGAACCATTTGTCCTTGTTATTAGTCATTGTGACTGTTTGTGTGAATCATTTGTCCTAGTTCATTAGTCATTGTGACTCGTCGTGTGAATCATTTGTCTTTGGTCATTAGTCCTTGTGACTCGTTGTGTGAACCATTTCTCCTTGCTTATTAGTCGTTGTGACACTTTGTGTGAATCATTTGTCCTAGTTCATTAGTCATTGTTACTCGTCGTGTGAATCATTTGTCCTTGTTCATTAGCCATTGTGACTCGTTGTGTGAATCATTTGGCCTTGTTCATTAGTTATTGTGAGTCTTTGTGTGAATCATTTGCCCTAGTTAAATACACATTGTGACTCGTTGTGAATCATTTGTCCTTTTTCATTAGTTTTTATGACTCGTTTTATGAATCATTTGTCGTAGTTAATTAGTCATTGTGACTCATTGTGTGAATCATTTGTCCTTGTTCATTAGTTATTGTGACTCTTTGTGTGAATCATTTTGTCCTAGTTAATTACACATTGTGACTCGTTGTGCGAACCATTTGTCTTTATTCATTAGTCATTATTACTCGTTGTGTGGATCATTTGTCCTTGTTCATTAGTCCTTGTGACTCGTTGTGTGAACCATTTGTCCTTGTTCATTAGTTATTGCGACTCTTTGTGTGAATCATTTGTCCTAGTTAATTACTCATTGTGACTCGTCGTGTGAATCATTTGTCTTTGGTCATTAGTCCTTGTGACTCGTAGTGTGAACCATTTCTCCTTGCTTATTAGTTGTTGTGACTCTTTGTGTGAATCATTTGTAGTTGTTCATTAGTCATTGTGACTCGTTGTGTGAATCATTTGTCCTTGTTCATTAGTCCTTGTGACTTGTTGTGTGACCAATTTGTCCTTGTTCATTAGTCATTGTGACTCGTTGTGTGAATCATTTGTCCTAGTTCATTAGCCATTGTGACTCGTTGTATGAATAATTTGTCCTTGTTCATTAGTTATTGTGACTCTTTGTGTGAATCATTTTGTCCTAGTTAATTACACATTGTGACTCGTTGTGCGAACCATTTGTCTTTATTCATTAGTCATTATGTCTCGTTGTGTGAATCATTTGTCCTTGTTCATTAGTCCTTGTGACTCATTGTGTGAACCATTTGTCCTTGTTATTAGTCATTGTGACTGTTTGTGTGAATCATTTGTCCTAGTTCATAAGTCATTGTGACTCGTCGTGTGAATCATTTGTCTTTGGTCATTAGTCCTTGTGACTCGTTGTGTGAACCATTTCTCCTTGCTTATTAGTCGTTGTGACACTTTCTGTGAATCATTTGTCCTAGTTCATTAATCATTGTGACTCATCGTGTGAATCATTTGTCCTTGTTCATTAGCCATTGTGACTCGTTGTATGAATCATTTGTCCTTGTTCATTAGTTATTGTGACTCTTTGTGTGAATCATTTGTCCTAGTTAATTACACATTGTGACTCATTGTGAATCATTTGTCCTTTTTCATTAGTTTTTATGACTCGTTTTATGAATCATTTGTCGTAGTTAATTAGTCATTGTGACTCGTTGTGTGAATCATTTGTCCTTGTTCATTAGTCCTTGTGACTCGTTGTGTGAACCATTTGTCCTAGTTCATTAGCCATTGTGACTAGTTGTATGAATCATTTGTCCTTGTTCATTAGTTATTGTGACTCTTTGTGTGAATCATTTTGTCCTAGTTAATTACACATTGTGACTCGTTGTGCGAACCATTTGTCGTTATTCATTAGTCATTATGTCTCGTTGTGTGAATCATTTGTCCTTGTTCATTAGTTATTGTGGCTCTTTGTGTGAATCATTTTGTCCTAGTTAATTACACATTGTGACTCGTTGTGCGAACCATTTGTCTTTATTCATTAGTCATTATGACTCGTTGTGTGGATCATTTGTCCTTGTTCATTAGTCCTTGTGACTCGTTGTGTGAACCATTTGTCCTTGTTCATTAGTTATTGCGACTCTTTGTGTGAATCATTTGTCCTAGTTCATTAGTCATTGTGACTCGTCGTGTGAATCATTTGTCTTTGGTCATTAGTCCTTGTGACTCGTTGTGTGAACCATTTCTCCTTGCTTATTAGTCGTTGTGACACTTTGTGTGAATCATTTGTAGTTGTTCATTAGTCATTGTGACTCGTTGTGTGAATCATTTGTCCTTGTTCATTAGTCCTTGTGACTCGTTGTGTGACCAATTTGTCCTTGTTCATTAGTCATTGTGACTCGTTGTGTGAATCATTTGTCCTAGTTCATTAGCCATTGTGACTCGTTGTATGAATCATTTGTCCTTGTTCATTAGTCATTGTGACTCGTTGTGTGAATCATTTGTCCTAGTTCATTAGCCATTGTGACTCGTTGTATGAATCATTTGTCCTTGTTCATTAGTTATTGTGACTCTTTGTGTGAATCATTTTGTCCTAGTTAATTACACATTGTGACTCGTTGTGCGAACCATTTGTCTTTATTCATTAGTCATTATGTCTCGTCGTGTGAATCATTTGTCTTTGGTCATTAGTCCTTGTGACTCGTTGTGTGAACCATTTCTCCTTGCCTATTAGTCATTGTGACTCTTTGTGTGAATCATTTGTAGTTGTTCATTAGTCATTGTGACTCGTTGTGTGAATCATTTGTCCTTGTTCATTAGTCCTTGTGACTCGTTGTGTGACCAATTTGTCCTTGTTCATTAGTCATTGTGACTCGTTGTGTGAATCATTTGTCCTAGTTCATTAGCCATTGTGACTCGTTGTATGAATCATTTGTCCTTGTTCATTAGTTATTGTGACTCTTTGTGTGAATCATTTTGTCCTAGTTAATTACACATTGTGACTCGTTGTGCGAACCATTTGTCTTTATTCATTAGTCATTATGTCTCGTTGTGTTAATCATTGGTCCTTGTTCATTAGTCCTTGTGACTCGTTGTGTGAACCATTTGTCCTTGTTTATTAGTCATTGTGACTCGTTGTATGAATCATTTGTCCTTGTTCATTAGTTATTGTGACTCTTTGTGTGAATCATTTTGTCCTAGTTAATTACACATTGTGACTCGTTGTGCGAACCATTTGTCTTTATTCATTAGTCATTATGACTCGTTGTGTGGATCATTTGTCCTTGTTCATTAGTCCTTGTGACTCGTTGTGTGAACCATTTGTCCTTGTTCATTAGTTATTGCGACTCTTTGTGTCAATCATTTGTCCTAGTTAATTACTCATTGTGACTCGTCGTGTGAATCATTTGTCTTTAGTCATTAGTCCTTGTGACTCGTTGTGTGAACCATTTCTCCTTGCTTATTAGTCGTTGTGAGTCTTTGTGTGAATCATTTGTAGTTGTTCATTAGTCATTGTGACTCGTTGTGTGAATCATTTGTCCTTGTTCATTAGTCCTTGTGACTTGTTGTGTGACCAATTTGTCCTTGTTCATTAGTCATTGTGACTCGTTGTGTGAATCATTTATCCTAGTTCATTAGCCATTGTGACTCGTTGTATGAATCATTTGTCCTTGTTCATTAGTTATTGTGACTCTTTGTGTGAATCATTTTGTCCTAGTTAATTACACATTGTGACTCGTTGTGCGAACCATTTGTCTTTATTCATTAGTCATTATGTCTCGTTGTGTGAATCATTTGTCCTTGTTCATTAGTCCTTGTGACTCGTTGTGTGAACCATTTGTCCTTGTTATTAGTCATTGTGACTGTTTGTGTGAATCATTTGTCCTAGTTCATTAGTCATTGTGACTCGTCGTGTGAATCATTTGTCTTTGGTCATTAGTCCTTGTGACTCGTTGTGTGAACCATTTCTCCTTGCTTATTAGTCGTTGTGACACTTTGTGTGAATCATTTGTCCTAGTTCATTAGTCATTGTGACTCGTCGTGTGAATCATTTGTCCTTGTTCATTAGCCATTGTGACTCGTTGTGTGAATCATTTGTCCTTGTTCATTAGTTATTGTGACTCTTTGTGTGAATCATTTGTCCTAGTTAATTACACATTGTGACACATTGTGACTCATTGTGAATCATTTGTCCTTTTTCATTAGTTTTTATGACTCGTTTTATGAATCATTTGTCGTAGTTAATTAGTCATTGTGACTCGTTGTGTGAATCATTTGTCCTTGTTCATTAGTCCTTGTGACTCGTTGTGTGAACCATTTGTCCTTGTTCATTAGTTATTGCGACTATTTGTGTGAATCATTTGTCCTAGTTAATTACTCATTGTGACTCGTCGTGTGAATCATTTGTCTTTGGTCATTAGTCCTTGTGACTCGTTGTGTGAACCATTTCTCCTTGCTTATTAGTCATTGTGACTCTTTGTGTGAATCATTTGTAGTTGTTCATTAGTCATTGTGACTCGTTGTGTGAATCATTTGTCCTTGTTCATTAGCCATTGTGACTCGTTGTGTGAATCATTTGTCCTTGTTCATTAGTTATTGTGACTCTTTGTGTGAATCATTTGTCCTAGTTAATTACACATTGTGACACATTGTGACTCATTGTGAATCATTTGTCCTTTTTCATTAGTTTTTATGACTCGTTTTATGAATCATTTGTCGTAGTTAATTAGTCATTGTGACTCGTTGTGTGAATCATTTGTCCTTGTTCATTAGTCCTTGTGACTCGTTGTGTGAACCATTTGTCCTTGTTCATTAGTCATTGTGATTTGTTGTGTGAATCATTTGTCCTAGTTCATTAGCCATTGTGACTCGTTGAATGAATCATTTGTCCTTGTTCATTAGTTATTGTGACTCGTTGTGAATCATTTGTCCTTTTTTCATTAGTTTTTATGACTCGTTTTATGAATCATTTGTCGCAGTTAATTAGTCATTGTGACTCGTTGTGTGAATCATTTGTCCTTGTTCATTAGCCATTGTGACTCGTTGTGTGAATCATTTGTCCTTGTTCATTAGTTATTGTGACTCTTTGTGTGAATCATTTGTCCTAGTTAATTACACATTGTGACTCGTTGTGAATCATTTGTCCTTTTTCATTAGTTTTTATGACTCGTTTTATGAATCATTTGTCGTAGTTAATTAGTCATTGTGACTCGTTGTGTGAATTATTTGTCCTTGTTCATTAGTCCTTGTGACTCGTTGTGTGAACCATTTGTCCTTGTTCATTAGTTATTACGACTCTTTGTGTGTATCATTTGTCCTAGTTAATTACTCATTGTGACTCGTCGTGTGAATCATTTGTCTTTGGTCATTAGTCCTTGTGACTCGTTGTGTGAACCATTTGTCCTTGTTTATTAGTCATTGTGACTGTTTGTGTGAATCATTTGTCCTAGTTCATTAGTCATTGTGACTCGTCGTGTGAATCATTTGTCTTTGGTCATTAGTCCTTGTGACTCGTTGTGTGAACCATTTCTCCTTGCTTATTAGTCGTTGTGACACTTTGTGTGAATCATTTGTCCTAGTTCATTAGTCATTGTGACTCGTCGTGTGAATCATTTGTCCTTGTTCATTAGCCATTGTGACTCGTTGTGTGAATCATTTGTCCTTGTTCATTAGTTATTGTGACTCTTTGTGTGAATCATTTGCCCTAGTTAAATACACATTGTGACTCGTTGTGAATCATTTGTCCTTTTTTATTAGTTTTTATGACTCGTTTTATGAATCATTTGTCGTAGTTAATTAGTCATTGTGACTCATTGTGTGAATCTTTTGTCCTTGTTCATTAGTTATTGTGACTCTTGGTGTGAATCATTTTGTCCTAGTTAATTACACATTGTGACGCGTTGTGCGAACCATTTGTCTTTATTCATTAGTCATTATGACTCGTTGTGTGAATCATTTGTACTTGTTCATTAGTCCTTGTGACTCGTTGTGTGAACCATTTGTCCTTGTTCATTAGTTATTGCGACTCTTTGTGTGAATCATTTGTCCTAGTTAATTACTCATTGTGACTCGTCGTGTGAATCATTTGTCTTTGGTCATTAGTCCTTGTGACTCGTTGTGTGAACCATTTCTCCTTGCTTATTAGTCGTTGTGACTCTTTGTGTGAATCATTTGTAGTTGTTCATTAGTCATTGTGACTCGTTGTGTGAATCATTTGTCCTTGTTCATTAGTCCTTGTGACTTGTTGTGTGACCAATTTGTCCTTGTTCATTAGTCATTGTGACTCGTTGTGTGAATCATTTGTCCTAGTTCATTAGCCATTGTGACTCGTTCTATGAATCATTTGTCCTTGTTCATTAGTTATTGTGACTCTTTGTGTGAATCATTTTGTCCTAGTTAATTACACATTGTGACTCGTTGTGCGAACCATTTGTCTTTATTCATTAGTCATTATGTCTCGTTGTGTGAATCATTTGTCCTTGTTCATTAGTCCTTGTGACTCGTTGCGTGAAACATTTGTCCTTGTTATTAGTCATTGTGACTGTTTGTGTGAATCATTTGTCCTAATTCATTAGTCATTGTGACTCGTCGTGTGAATCATTTGTCTTTGGTCATTAGTCCTTGTGACTCGTTGTGTGAACCATTTCTCCTTGCTTATTAGTCGTTGTGACACTTTGTGTGAATCATTTGTCCTAGTTCATTAGCCATTGTGACTCGTTGTATGAATCATTTGTCCTTGTTCATTAGTTATTGTGACTCTTTGTGTGAATCATTTTGTCCTAGTTAATTACACATTGTGACTCGTTGTGCGAACCATTTGTCTTTATTCATTAGTCATTATGTCTCGTTGTGTTAATCATTGGTCCTTGTTCATTAGTCCTTGTGACTCGTTGTGTGAACCATTTGTCCTTGTTTATTAGTCATTGTGACTGTTTGTGTGAATCATTTGTCCTAGTTCATTAGTCATTGTGACTCGTCGTGTGAATCATTTGTCTTTGGTCATTAGTCCTTGTGACTCGTTGTGTGAACCATTTCTCCTTGCTTATTAGTCGTTGTGACACTTTGTGTGAATCATTTGTCCTAGTTCATTAGTCATTGTGACTCGTCGTGTGAATCATTTGTCCTTGTTCATTAGCCATTGTGACTCGTTGTGTGAATCATTTGTCCTTGTTCATTAGTTATTGTGACTCTTTGTGTGAATCATTTGCCCTAGTTAAATACACATTGTGACTCGTTGTGAATCATTTGTCCTTTTTCATTAGTTTTTATGACTCGTTTTATGAATCATTTGTCGTAGTTAATTAGTCATTGTGACTCATTGTGTGAATCATTTGTCCTTGTTCATTAGTTATTGTGACTCTTTGTGTGAATCATTTTGTCCTAGTTAATTACACATTGTGACGCGTTGTGCGAACCATTTGTCTTTATTCATTAGTCATTATGACTCGTTGTGTGAATCATTTGTCCTTGTTCATTAGTCCTTGTGACTCGTTGTGTGAACCATTTGTCCTTGTTCATTAGTTATTGCGACTCTTTGTGTGAATCATTTGTCGTAGTTAATTACTCATTGTGACTCGTCGTGTGAATCATTTGTCTTTGGTCATTAGTCCTTGTGACTCGTTGTGTGAACCATTTCTCCTTGCTTATTAGTCGTTGTGACTCTTTGTGTGAATCATTTGTAGTTGTTCATTAGTCATTGTGACTCGTTGTGTGAATCATTTGTCCTTGTTCATTAGTCCTTGTGACTCGTTGTGTGACCAATTTGTCCTAGTTCATTAGTCATTGTGACTCGTTGTGTGAATCATTTGTCCTAGTTCATTAGCCATTGTGACTCGTTGTATGAATCATTTGTCCTTGTTCATTAGTTATTGTGACTCTTTGTGTGAATCATTTTGTCCTAGTTAATTACACATTGTGACTCGTTGTGCGAACCATTTGTCTTTATTCATTAGTCATTATGTCTCGTTGTGTGAATCATTTGTCCTTGTTCATTAGTCCTTGTGACTCGTTGTGTGAACCATTTGTCCTTGTTATTAGTCATTGTGACTGTTTGTGTGAATCATTTGTCCTAGTTCATTAGTCATTGTGACTCGTCATGTGAATCATTTGTCTTTGGTCATTAGTCCTTGTGACTCGTTGTGTGAACCATTTCTCCTTGCTTATTAGTCGTTGTGACACTTTGTGTGAATCATTTGTCCTAGTTCATTAGTCATTGTGACTCGTCGTGTGAATCATTTGTCCTTGTTCATTAGCCATTGTGACTCGTTGTGTGAATCATTTGTCCTTGTTCATTAGTTATTGTGACTCTTTGTGTGAATCATTTGTCCTAGTTAATTACGCATTGTGACTCGTTGTGAATCATTTGTCCTTTTTTCATTAGTTTTTATGACTCGTTTTATGAATCATTTGTCGTAGTTAATTAGTCATTGTGACTCGTTGTGTGAATCATTTGTCCTTGTTCATTAGTCCTTGTGACTCGTTGTGTGAACCATTTGTCCTTGTTCATTAGTCATTGTGATTCGTTGTGTGAATCATTTGTCCTAGTTCATTAGCCATTGTGACTCGTTGTATGAATCATTTGTCCTTGTTCATTAGTTATTGTGACTCTTTGTGTGAATCATTTTGTCCTAGTTAATTACACATTGTGACTCGTTGTGCGAACCGTTTGTCTTTATTCATTAGTCATTATGACTCGTTGTGTGAATCATTTGTCCTTGTTCATTAGTCCTTGTGACTCGTTGTGTGAACCATTTGTCCTTGTTCATTAGTTATTTCGACTCTTTGTGTGAATCATTTGTCCTAGTTAATTACTCATTGTGACTCGTCGTGTGAATCATTTGTCTTTGGTCATTAGTCCTTGTGACTCGTTGTGTGAACCATTTCTCCTTGCTTATTAGTCATTGTGACTCTTTGTATGAATCATTTGTAATTGTTCATTAGTCATTGTGACTTGTTGTGTGAATCATTTGTCCTTGTTCATTAGTCCTTGTGACTCGTTGTGTGACCAATTTGTCCTTGTTCATTAGTCATTGTGACTCGTTGTGTGAATCATTTGTCCTAGTTCATTAGCCATTGTGACTCGTTGTATGAATCATTTGTCCTTGTTCATTAGTTATTGTGACTCTTTGTGTGAATCATTTGTCCTAGTTAATTACACATTGTGACTCGTTGTGAATCATTTGTCCTTTTTCATTAGTTTTTATGACTCGTTTTATGAATCATTTGTCGTTGTTAATTAGTCATTGTGACTCGTTGTGTGAATCATTTGTCCTTGTTCATTAGTCCTTGTGACTCGTTGTGTGAACCATTTGTCCTAGTTCATTAGCCATTGTGACTCGTTGTATGAATCATTTGTCCTTGTTCATTAGTTATTGTGACTCTTTGTGTGAATCATTTTGTCCTAGTTAATTACACATTGTGACTCGTTGTGCGAACCATTTGTCCTTGTTTATTAGTCATTGTGACAGTTTGTGTGAATCATTTGTCCTAGTTCATTATTCATTGTGACTCGTCGTGTGAATCATTTGTCTTTGGTCATTAGTCCTTGTGACTCGTTGTGTGAACCATTTCTCCTTGCTTATTAGTCGTTGTGACACTTTGTGTGAATCATTTGTCGTAGTTAATTAGTCATTGTGACTCGTTGTGTGAATCATTTGTCCTTGTTCATTAGCCATTGTGACTCGTTGTGTGAACCATTTGTCCTTCTTCATTAGTTATTGCGACTCTTTGTGTGAATCATTTGTCCTAGTTAATTACTCATTGTGACTCGTCGTGTGAATCATTTGTCTTTGGTCATTAGTCCTTGTGACTCGTTGTGTGAACCATTTTCCTTGCTTATTAGTCGTTGTGACTCTTTGTGGGAATCATTTGTAGTTGTTCATTAGTCATTGTGACTCGTTGTGTGAATCATTTGTCCTTGTTCATTAGTCCTTGTGACTCGTTGTGTGACCAATTTGTCCTTGTTCATTAGTCATTGTGACTCGTTGTGTGAATCATTTGTCCTAGTTCATTAGCCATTGTGACTCGTTGTATGAATCATTTGTCCTTGTTCATTAGTTATTGTGACTCTTTGTGTGAATCATTTTGTCCTAGTTAATTACACATTGTGACTCGTTGTGCGAACCATTTGTCTTTATTCATTAGTCATTATGTCTCGTTGTGTGAATCATTTGTCGTTGTTCAGTAGTCCTTGTGACTTATTGTGTGAACCATTTGTCCTTGTTATTAGTCATTGTGACTGTTTGTGTGAATCATTTGTCCTAGTTCATTAGTCATTGTGACTCGTCGTGTGAATCATTTGTCTTTGGTCATTAGTCCTTGTGACTCGTTGTGTGAACCATTTCTCCTTGCTTATTAGTCGTTGTGACACTTTGTGTGAATCATTTGTCCTAGTTCATTAGTCTTTGTGACTCGTCGTGTGAATCATTTGTCCTTGTTCATTAGCCATTGTGACTCGTTGTGTGAATCATTTGTCCTTGTTCATTAGTTATTGTGACTCTTTGTGTGAATCATTTGTCCTAGTTAATTACACATTGTGACTCGTTGTGAATCATTTGTCCTTTTTCATTAGTTTTTATGACTCGTTTTATGAATCATTTGTCGTAGTTAATTAGTCATTGTGACTCGTTGTGTGAATCATTTGTCCTTGTTCATTAGTCCTTGTGACTCGTTGTGTGAACCATTTGTCCTTGTTCATTAGTCATTGTGATTTGTTGTGTGAATCATTTGTCCTAGTTCATTAGCCATTGTGACTCGTTGAATGAATCATTTGTCCTTGTTCATTAGTTATTGTGACTCGTTGTGAATCATTTGTCCTTTTTTCATTAGTTTTTATGACTCGTTTTATGAATCATTTGTCGTAGTTAATTAGTCATTGTGACTCGTTGTGTGAATCATTTGTCCTTGTTCATTAGTCATTGTGACTCGTCGTGTGAATCATTTGTCCTAGTTTATTAGCCATTGTGACTCGTTGTATGAATCATTTGTCCTTGTTCATTAGTTATTGTGACTCTTTGTGTGAATCATTTTGTCCTAGTTAATTACACATTGTGACTCGTTGTGCGAACCATTTGTCTTTATTCATTAGTCATTATGTCTCGTTGTGTGAATCATTTGTCCTTGTTCATTAGTCCTTGTGACTTGTTGTGTGAACCATTTGTCCTTGTTATTAGTCATTGTGACTGTTTGTGTGAATCATTTGTCCTAGTTCATTAGTCATTGTGACTCGTCGTGTGAATCATTTGTCTTTGGTCATTAGTCCTTGTGACTCGTTGTGTGAAACATTTCTCCTTGCTTATTAGTCGTTGTGACACTTTGTGTGAATCATTTGTCCTAGTTCATTAGTCATTGTGACTCGTCGTGTGAATCATTTGTCCTTGTTCATTAGCCATTGTGACTTGTTGTGTGAATCATTTGTCCTTGTTCATTAGTTATTGTGACTCTTTGTGTGAATCATTTGTCCTAGTTAATTACACATTGTGACTCGTTGTGAATCATTTGTCCTTTTTCATTAGTTTTTATGACTCGTTTTATGAATCATTTATCGTTGTTAATTAGTCATTGTGACTCGTTGTGTGAATCATTTGTCCTTGTTCATTAGTCCTTGTGACTCGTTGTGTGAACCATTTGTCCTTGTTCATTAGTTATTGCGACTCTTTGTGTGAATCATTTGTCCTAGTTAATTACTCATTGTGACTCGTCGTGTGAATCATTTGTCTTTGGTCATTAGTCCTTGTGACTCGTTGTGTGAACCATTTCTCCTTGCTTATTAGTCATTGTGACTCTTTGTGTGAATCATTTGTAGTTGTTCATTAGTCATTGTGACTCGTTGTGTGAATTATTTGTCCTTGTTCATTAGTCCTTGTGACTCGTTGTGTGACCAATTTGTCCTTGTTCATTTGTCATTGTGACTCGTTGTGTGAATCATTTGCCCTAGTTCATTAGCCATTGTGAGTCGTTGTATGAATCATTTGTCCCTGTTCATTAGTTATTGTGATTCTTTATGTGAATCATTTTGTCCTAGTTAATTACACATTGTGACTCGTTGTGCGAACCATTTGTCTTTATTCATTAGTCCTTGTTACTCGTTGTGTGAACCATTTGTAATTGTTCATTAGCCATTGTGACTGTTTGTGTGAATCATTTGTCCTAGTTCATTAGTCATTGTGACTCGTCGTGTGAATCATTTGTCTTTGGTCATTAGTCCTTGTGACTCGTTGTGTGAACCATTTCTCCTTGCTTATTAGTCGTTGTGACACTTTGTGTGAATCATTTGTCCTAGTTCATTAGTCATTGTGACTCGTCGTGTGAATCATTTGTCCTTGTTCATTAGCCATTGTGACTCGTTGTGTGAATCATTTGTCCTTGTTCATTAGTTATTGTGACTCTTTGTGTGAATCATTTGTCCTAGTTAATTACACATTGTGACTCGTTGTGAATCATTTGTCCTTTTTTCATTAGTTTTTATGACTCGTTTTATGAATCATTTGTCGTAGTTAATTAGTCATTGTGACTCGTTGTGTGAATCATTTGTCCTTGTTCATTAGTCCTTGTGACTCGTTGTGTGAACCATTTGTCCTTGTTCATTAGTCATTGTGATTTGTTGTGTGAATCATTTGTCCTAGTTCATTAGCCATTGTGACTCGTTGAATGAATCATTTGTCCGTGATTATTAGTTATTGTGACTCTTTGTGTGAATCATTTTGTCCTAGTTAATTACACATTGTGACTCGTTGTGCGAACCGTTTGTCTTTATTCATTAGTCATTATGACTCGTTGTGTGAATCATTTGTCCTTGTTCATTAGTCCTTGTGACTCGTTGTGTGAACCATTTGTCCTTGTTCATTAGTTATTTCGACTCTTTGTGTGAATCATTTATCCTAGTTAATTACTCATTGTGACTCGTCGTGTGAATCATTTGTCTTTGGTCATTAGTCCTTGTGACTCGTTGTGTGAACCATTTCTCCTTGCTTATTAGTCATTGTGACTCTTTGTGTGAATCATTTGTAATTGTTCATTAGCCATTGTGACTCGTTGTGTGAATCATTTGTCCTAGTTCATTAGTCATTGTGACTCGTCGTGTGAATCATTTGTCTTTGGTCATTAGTCCTTGTGACTCGTTGTGTGAACCATTTCTCCTTGCTTATTAGTCGTTGTGACACTTTGTGTGAATCATTTGTCCTAGTTCATTAGTCATTGTGACTCGTCGTGTGAATCATTTGTCCTTGTTCATTAGCCATTGTGACTCGTTGTGTGAATCATTTGTCCTTGTTCATTAGTTATTGTGACTCTTTGTGTGAATCATTTGTCCTAGTTAATTACACATTGTGACTCGTTGTGAATCATTTGTCCTTTTTTCATTAGTTTTTATGACTCGTTTTATGAATCATTTGTCGTAGTTAATTAGTCATTGTGACTCGTTGTGTGAATCATTTGTCCTTGTTCATTAGTCCTTGTGACTCGTTGTGTGAACCATTTGTCCTTGTTCATTAGTCATTGTGATTTGTTGTGTGAATCATTTGTCCTAGTTCATTAGCCATTGTGACTCGTTGAATGAATCATTTGTCCTTGTTCATTAGTTATTGTGATTTGTTGTGTGAATCATTTGTCCTAGTTCATTAGCCATTGTAACTCGTTGAATGAATCATTTGTCCTTGTTCATTAGTTATTGTGACTCTTTGTGTGAATCATTTTGTCCTAGTTAATTACACATTGTGACTCTTTGTGCGAACCGTTTGTCTTTATTCATTAGTCATTATGACTCGTTGTGTGAATCATTTGTCCTTGTTCATTAGTCCTTGTGACTCGTTGTGTGAACCATTTGTCCTTGTTCATTAGTTATTTCGACTCTTTGTGTGAATCATTTGTCCTAGTTAATTACTCATTGTGACTCGTCGTGTGAATCATTTGTCTTTGGTCATTAGTCCTTGTGACTCGTTGTGTGAACCATTTCTCCTTGCTTATTAGTCATTGTGACTCTTTGTGTGAATCATTTGTAATTGTTCATTAGCCATTGTGACTGTTTGTGTGAATCATTTGTCCTAGTTCATTAGTCATTGTGACTCGTCGTGTGAATCATTTGTCTTTGGTCATTAGTCCTTGTGACTCGTTGTGTGAACCATTTCTCCTTGCTTATTAGTCGTTGTGACACTTTGTGTGAATCATTTGTCCTAGTTCATTAGTCATTGTGACTCGTCGTGTGAATCATTTGTCCTTGTTCATTAGCCATTGTGACTCGTTGTGTGAATCATTTGTCCTTGTTCATTAGTTATTGTGACTCTTTATGTGAATCATTTGTCCTAGTTAATTACACATTGTGACTCGTTGTGAATCATTTGTCCTTTTTTCATTAGTTTTTATGACTCGTTTTATGAATCATTTGTCGTAGTTAATTAGTCATTGTGACTCGTTGTGTGAATCATTTGTCCTTGTTCATTAGTCCTTGTGACTCGTTGTGTGAACCATTTGTCCTTGTTCATTAGTCATTGTGATTTGTTGTGTGAATCATTTGTCCTAGTTCATTAGCCATTGTGACTCGTTGAATGAATCATTTGTCCGTGATTATTAGTTATTGTGACTCTTTGTGTGAATCATTTTGTCCTAGTTAATTACACATTGTGACTCGTTGTGCGAACCGTTTGTCTTTATTCATTAGTCATTATGACTCGTTGTGTGAATCATTTGTCCTTGTTCATTAGTCCTTGTGACTCGTTGTGTGAACCATTTGTCCTTGTTCATTAGTTATTTCGACTCTTTGTGTGAATCATTTGTCCTAGTTAATTACTCATTGTGACTCGTCGTGTGAATCATTTGTCTTTGGTCATTAGTCCTTGTGACTCGTTGTGTGAACCATTTCTCCTTGCTTATTAGTCATTGTGACTCTTTGTGTGAATCATTTGTAATTGTTCATTAGCCATTGTGACTCGTTGTGTGAATCATTTGTCCTAGTTCATTAGTCATTGTGACTCGTCGTGTGAATCATTTGTCTTTGGTCATTAGTCCTTGTGACTCGTTGTGTGAACCATTTCTCCTTGCTTATTAGTCGTTGTGACACTTTGTGTGAATCATTTGTCCTAGTTCATTAGTCATTGTGCCTCGTCGTGTGAATCATTTGTCCTTGTTCATTAGCCATTGTGACTCTTTGTGTGAATCATTTGTCCTAGTTAATTACACATTGTGACTCGTTGTGAATCATTTGTCCTTTTTTCATTAGTTTTTATGACTCGTTTTATGAATCATTTGTCGTAGTTAATTAGTCATTGTGACTCGTTGTGTGAATCATTTGTCCTTGTTCATTAGTCCTTGTGACTCGTTGTGTGAACCATTTGTCCTTGTTCATTAGTCATTGTGATTTGTTGTGTGAATCATTTGTCCTAGTTCATTAGCCATTGTGACTCGTTGAATGAATCATTTGTCCTTGTTCATTAGTTATTGTGACTCTTTGTGTGAATCATTTTGTCCTAGTTAATTACACATTGTGACTCGTTGTGCGAACCGTTTGTCTTTATTCATTAGTCATTATGACTCGTTGTGTGAATCATTTGTCCTTGTTCATTAGTCCTTGTGACTCGTTGTGTGAACCATTTGTCCTTGTTCATTAGTTATTTCGACTCTTTGTGTGAATCATTATTTCCTAGTTAATTACTCATTGTGACTCGTCGTGTGAATCATTTGTCTTTGGTCATTAGTCCTTGTGACTCGTTGTGTGAACCATTTCTCCTTGCTTATTAGTCATTGTGACTCTTTGTGTGAATCATTTGTAATTGTTCATTAGCCATTGTGACTCGTTGTGTGAATCATTTGTCCTAGTTCATTAGTCATTGTGACTCGTCGTGTGAATCATTTGTCTTTGGTCATTAGTCCTTGTGACTCGTTGTGTGAACCATTTCTCCTTGCTTATTAGTCGTTGTGACACTTTGTGTGAATCATTTGTCCTAGTTCATTAGTCATTGTGACTCGTCGTGTGAATCATTTGTCCTTGTTCATTAGCCATTGTGACTCGTTGTGTGAATCATTTGTCCTTGTTCATTAGTTATTGTGACTCTTTGTGTGAATCATTTGTCCTAGTTAATTACACATTGTGACTCGTTGTGAATCATTTGTCCTTTTTTCATTAGTTTTTATGACTCGTTTTATGAATCATTTGTCGTAGTTAATTAGTCATTGTGACTCGTTGTGTGAATCATTTGTCCTTGTTCATTAGTCCTTGTGACTCGTTGTGTGAACCATTTGTCCTTGTTCATTAGTCATTGTGATTTGTTGTGTGAATCATTTGTCCTAGTTCATTAGCCATTGTGACTCGTTGAATGAATCATTTGTCCGTGATTATTAGTTATTGTGACTCTTTGTGTGAATCATTTTGTCCTAGTTAATTACACATTGTGACTCGTTGTGCGAACCGTTTGTCTTTATTCATTAGTCATTATGACTCGTTGTGTGAATCATTTGTCCTTGTTCATTAGTCCTTGTGACTCGTTGTGTGAACCATTTGTCCTTGTTCATTAGTTATTTCGACTCTTTGTGTGAATCATTTGTCCTAGTTAATTACTGATACGAAAATGATGCCGAGATCGGTCGAAATGAACGATCCGTGACTTGTTCATTATATGCGCATTGTAAGAAGCGGTCTTAGTAGTCATTTACTCGGTTACTTGGCGCCCAAGGAAGAGGTGTCGAGACTTCTTTCCTAAAAGAAGTCATATCTTAGTTGAATTAGTATAAGTTATTTATTTCCTATTTGTGTTAGAAGTTCTACTTTCCTAATTAGTAGCTTATTCGGTTTTAGGAAAGTTTACTAGTTTCCTAAATTCAGTTTACCTATTATGTTTTAGGGAAGTATTTATTACATCTTTTAAGGAGTGTGTAATAAGGTAATTAGAATTGCCATAGAAGTCTTAATCTACACGAGTAGATCTAGGAGATCGGTTTAAGGAAGCTTGTTTCCTTAATCGGTTTAGGAGTTTTTTAGTTAGTATAAATAGGAGTCATTGTATTCTTATTTTAAGCATGATATATTGATTAAGAAAAATTGAAGCTGTTGCTTTATTGTGTTTGCAAGTTTTGTAAACCCTAGGTTCGACGCGTTTCGTTCCAAATTGTTATTGTTTGACGCGTTTTCAAGCATTAACCCGAGTTATAATCAATAGGTCTTGATTATAGTTCACCATTGGTTGAGTTATAGGTCTAGCTCAAGCAAATATCCCATTGGTTCGATTTATTCACATATTTCGAAACAAATATCCCTTGTTCTTTATTTCGTTTACAAAAATCAAAACCTCAAAATTACCGATTTCCGAGTTCTTAATCGACAGTTCTCAAAACTGTTCAAATCGACAAATTCGACAATCGACAGTCTTGATCTGTCCAGTTTTTTGGATTAATTCACGCTGCAACTCTAACGAATTTTATTCTTTTGAGTAACTTTCGTATCATAAGTGGTATCAGAGCTTCGGCTCTTGATTTCCTTAAAACAAGACGGTCCTATGGGGGAAAGGAATATGGAACTTATCAACACGGAGCAACGAGCTCAACTCTTTTATACCAAGTGCCAAGTGAATGATCGATGGTGTAGTGTGGTCATAGATGGAGGAAGTTCCACCAACGCCGCCTCATCCGAGATGGTAAGTAAACTTGCTTTGTCAACTACAACTCATCATAAACCATACACTTTACATTGGCTAGATAATGGTAAGAAGGTGAAAGTCTCACAACAAGTTCGAGTTTGTTTTGCAATGGGTCCTTACAAAGATGAGGTTTTATGCGATGTAGTCCCTATGGATGCTTGTCATATTATTTTAGGGAGACCTTGGCAATTTGATAGAGATGTGACACATAAAGGTCGAAGCAATGAATATATTCTATCATATAGTGGAAAGAAAATCGTCTTGAGGCCTATGTCGTCCGAAGCAATTTATGTTATGCATTCTGGTCGTGACAAAAGATCGAGTCTAACAATGTTTGCTATGGAAGACGAACTTGACCAAGAGCTAAACAAGGAAGAGTTTAAAGACAACACCATTGATTCTTCCCTGGATTTAAATCATCCACCAATATTTGACGATTATGGTGATGAAGAAACGGTTGATGCTCTTGATGATGAAGTTTCAAAGATTGTGAATTTAGATGAGGATGATAACAAAAAAGAAGAGAAAAAAGAAATTGTTGAAGAATTGACATTGGACATTAATTCGATTCATAGCAATCTAATTCATGTCAAACCAACATTGATGAAGGAAAAATATAAATCACCATTGGAATCGTATATAGATGAGTTCTTATATGGCGATAGGTATTCTGATCTTACTGTCTTCACTTCGGTGTTAATGGGGAATTATGAAGATATTGAAGATATTAACAAGTTTCTAATTCTTGTGCAAGGAGGGTGGAGGGGAGGAAGGCACGAGAAAAGGAGAATGGGGAGTCGAAACCATGAACATGGAAGGCACGAGAGGAGTTTGGAAGCAAACAAGATAGATGAGCTTGAAGTTTTTATTGAAGATGATGAACTAAAAGATAATTCAAGTTTATTACTATTTCTTATAAATGAATTTGCATCCAGGTTTGTGAAGTTCATATTTGATCCCGGAGGATTGAAGCATCATGAATTGAGGACAATTCCTTTCGAAGGGGGAGGGGATGATACGAAAATGATGCCGAATCGGTCGAAATGAACAGTCTCCGTGATCTGTCAGCTTATATCTTGTGAGAAGCATCTTAGTAGTCATTTACTTACTCGGTTACTTGGCGCCCAAGGAAGAGGTGTCGAGACTTCTTTCCTAAAAGAAGTCATATCTTAGTTGAATTAGTATAAGTTATTTATTTCCTATTTGTGTTAGAAGTTCTACTTTCCTAATTAGTAGCTTATTCGGTTTTAGGAAAGTTTACTAGTTTCCTAAATTCAGTTTACCTATTATGTTTTAGGGAAGTATTTATTACATCTTTTAAGGAGTGTGTAATAAGGTAATTAGAATTGCCATAGAAGTCTTAATCTACACGAGTAGATCTAGGAGATCGGTTTAAGGAAGCTTGTTTCCTTAATCGGTTTAGGAGTTTTTTAGTTAGTATAAATAGGAGTCATTGTATTCTTATTTTAAGCATGATATATTGATTAAGAAAAATTGAAGCTGTTGCTTTATTGTGTTTGCAAGTTTTGTAAACCCTAGGTTCGACGCGTTTCGTTCCAAATTGTTATTGTTTGACGCGTTTTCAAGCATTAACCCGAGTTATAATCAATAGGTCTTGATTATAGTTCACCATTGGTTGAGTTATAGGTCTAGCTCAAGCAAATATCCCATTGGTTCGATTTATTCACATATTTCGAAACAAATATCCCTTGTTCTTTATTTCGTTTACAAAAATCAAAACCTCAAAAATTACCAGATTTCCGAGTTCTTAATCAGACAGTTCTCAAAACTGTTCAAATCAGATTAAATTCGACAATCAGACAGTCTTCAGCACTGTCCAGTTTCGTTAATTCCGCTGCAACTCTAACGAATTTTATTCTTTTGAGTAACTTTCGTATCAATTACTCATTGTGACTCGTCGTGTGAATCATTTGTCTTTGGTCATTAGTCCTTGTGACTCGTTGTGTGAACCATTTCTCCTTGCTTATTAGTCATTGTGACTCTTTGTGTGAATCATTTGTAATTGTTCATTAGCCATTGTGACTCGTTGTGTGAATCATTTGTCCTAGTTCATTAGTCATTGTGACTCGTCGTGTGAATCATTTGTCTTTGGTCATTAGTCCTTGTGACTCGTTGTGTGAACCATTTCTCCTTGCTTATTAGTCGTTGTGACACTTTGTGTGAATCATTTGTCCTAGTTCATTAGTCATTGTGCCTCGTCGTGTGAATCATTTGTCCTTGTTCATTAGCCATTGTGACTCTTTGTGTGAATCATTTGTCCTAGTTAATTACACATTGTGACTCGTTGTGAATCATTTGTCCTTTTTTCATTAGTTTTTATGACTCGTTTTATGAATCATTTGTCGTAGTTAATTAGTCATTGTGACTCGTTGTGTGAATCATTTGTCCTTGTTCATTAGTCCTTGTGACTCGTTGTGTGAACCATTTGTCCTTGTTCATTAGTCATTGTGATTTGTTGTGTGAATCATTTGTCCTAGTTCATTAGCCATTGTGACTCGTTGAATGAATCATTTGTCCTTGTTCATTAGTTATTGTGACTCTTTGTGTGAATCATTTTGTCCTAGTTAATTACACATTGTGACTCGTTGTGCGAACCGTTTGTCTTTATTCATTAGTCATTATGACTCGTTGTGTGAATCATTTGTCCTTGTTCATTAGTCCTTGTGACTCGTTGTGTGAACCATTTGTCCTTGTTCATTAGTTATTTCGACTCTTTGTGTGAATCATTATTTCCTAGTTAATTACTCATTGTGACTCGTCGTGTGAATCATTTGTCTTTGGTCATTAGTCCTTGTGACTCGTTGTGTGAACCATTTCTCCTTGCTTATTAGTCATTGTGACTCTTTGTGTGAATCATTTGTAATTGTTCATTAGCCATTGTGACTCGTTGTGTGAATCATTTGTCCTAGTTCATTAGTCATTGTGACTCGTCGTGTGAATCATTTGTCTTTGGTCATTAGTCCTTGTGACTCGTTGTGTGAACCATTTCTCCTTGCTTATTAGTCGTTGTGACACTTTGTGTGAATCATTTGTCCTAGTTCATTAGTCATTGTGACTCGTCGTGTGAATCATTTGTCCTTGTTCATTAGCCATTGTGACTCGTTGTGTGAATCATTTGTCCTTGTTCATTAGTTATTGTGACTCTTTGTGTGAATCATTTGTCCTAGTTAATTACACATTGTGACTCGTTGTGAATCATTTGTCCTTTTTTCATTAGTTTTTATGACTCGTTTTATGAATCATTTGTCGTAGTTAATTAGTCATTGTGACTCGTTGTGTGAATCATTTGTCCTTGTTCATTAGTCCTTGTGACTCGTTGTGTGAACCATTTGTCCTTGTTCATTAGTCATTGTGATTTGTTGTGTGAATCATTTATCCTAGTTCATTAGCCATTGTGACTCGTTGAATGAATCATTTGTCCTTGTTAATTAGTTATTGTGACTCGTTGTGAATCATTTGTCCTTTTTTCATTAGTTTTTATGACTCGTTTTATGAATCATTTGTCGTAGTTAATTAGTCATTGTGACTCGTTGTGTGAATCATTTGTCCTTGTTCATTAGTCATTGTGACTCGTCGTGTGAATCATTTGTCCTAGTTCATTAGCCATTGTGACTCGTTGTATGAATCATTTGTCCTTGTTCATTAGTTATTGTGACTCTTTGTGTGAATCATTTTGTCCTAGTTAATTACACATTGTGACTCGTTGTGCGAACCATTTGTCTTTATTCATTAGTCATTATGTCTCGTTGTGTGAATCATTTGTCCTTGTTCATTAGTCCTTGTGACTTGTTGTGTGAACCATTTGTCCTTGTTATTAGTCATTGTGATTTGTTTGTGTGAATCAATTGTCCTAGTTCATTAGTCATTGTGACTCGTCGTGTGAATCATTTGTCTTTGGTCATTAGTCCTTGTGACTCGTTGTGTGAAACATTTCTCCTTGCTTATTAGTCGTTGTGACACTTTGTGTGAATCATTTGTCCTAGTTCATTAGTCATTGTGACTCGTCGCGTGAATCATTTGTCCTTGTTCATTAGCCATTGTGACTCGTTGTGTGAATCATTTGTCCTTGTTCATTAGTTATTGTGACTCTTTGTGTGAATCATTTGTCCTAGTTAATTACACATTGTGACTCGTTGTGAATCATTTGTCCTTTTTTCATTAGTTTTTATGACTCGTTTTATGAATCATTTGTCGTAGTTAATTAGTCATTGTGACTCGTTGTGTGAATCATTTGTCCTTGTTCATTAGTCCTTGTGACTCGTTGTGTGAACCATTTGTCCTTGTTCATTAGTCATTGTGATTTGTTGTGTGAATCATTTGTCCTAGTTCATTAGCCATTGTGACTCGTTGAATGAATCATTTGTCCTTGTTCATTAGTTATTGTGACTCGTTGTGAATCATTTGTCCTTTTTTCATTAGTTTTTATGACTCGTTTTATGAATCATTTGTCGTAGTTAATTAGTCATTGTGACTCGTTGTGTGAATCATTTGTCCTTGTTCATTAGTCATTGTGACTCGTCGTGTGAATCATTTGTCCTAGTTCATTAGCCATTGTGACTCGTTGTATGAATCATTTGTCCTTGTTCATTAGTTATTGTGACTCTTTGTGTGAATTGTCCTTGTTATTAGTCATTGTGACTGTTTGTGTGAATCAGTTGTCCTAGTTCATTAGTCATTGTGACTCGTCGTGTGAATCATTTGTCTTTGGTCATTAGTCCTTGTGACTCGTTGTGTGAAACATTTCTCCTTGCTTATTAGTCGTTGTGACACTTTGTGTGAATCATTTGTCCTAGTTCATTAGTCATTGTGACTCGTCGTGTGAATCATTTGTCCTTGTTCATTAGCCATTGTGACTCGTTGTGTGAATCATTTGTCCTTGTTCATTAGTTATTGTGACTCTTTGTGTGAATCATTTGTCCTAGTTAATTACACATTGTGACTCGTTGTGTATCATTTGTCCTTTTTCATTAGTTTTTATGACTCGTTTTATGAATCATTTGTCGTTGTTAATTAGTCATTGTGACTCGTTGTGTGAATCATTTGTCCTTGTTCATTAGTCCTTGTGACTCGTTGTGTGAACCATTTGTCCTTGTTCATTAGTTATTTCGACTCTTTGTGTGAATCATTTGTCCTAGTTAATTACTCATTGTGACTCGTCGTGTGAATCATTTGTCTTTGGTCATTAGTCCTTGTGACTCGTTGTGTGAACCATTTCTCCTTGCTTATTAGTCATTGTGACTCTTTGTGTGAATCATTTGTAATTGTTCATTAGCCATTGTGACTCGTTGTGTGAATCATTTGTCCTAGTTCATTAGTCATTGTGACTCGTCGTGTGAATCATTTGTCTTTGGTCATTAGTCCTTGTGACTCGTTGTGTGAACCATTTCTCCTTGCTTATTAGTCGTTGTGACACTTTGTGTGAATCATTTGTCCTAGTTCATTAGTCATTGTGACTCGTCGTGTGAATCATTTGTCCTTGTTCATTAGCCATTGTGACTCGTTGTGTGAATCATTTGTCCTTGTTCATTAGTTATTGTGACTCTTTGTGTGAATCATTTGTCCTAGTTAATTACACATTGTGACTCGTTGTGAATCATTTGTCCTTTTTTCATTAGTTTTTATGACTCGTTTTATGAATCATTTGTCGTAGTTAATTAGTCATTGTGACTCGTTGTGTGAATCATTTGTCCTTGTTCATTAGTCCTTGTGACTCGTTGTGTGAACCATTTGTCCTTGTTCATTAGTCATTGTGATTTGTTGTGTGAATCATTTGTCCTAGTTCATTAGCCATTGTGACTCGTTGAATGAATCATTTGTCCTTGTTCATTAGTTATTGTGACTCTTTGTGTGAATCATTTTGTCCTAGTTAATTACACATTGTGACTCTTTGTGCGAACCGTTTGTCTTTATTCATTAGTCATTATGACTCGTTGTGTGAATCATTTGTCCTTGTTCATTAGTCCTTGTGACTCGTTGTGTGAACCATTTGTCCTTGTTCATTAGTTATTTCGACTCTTTGTGTGAATCATTTGTCCTAGTTAATTACTCATTGTGACTCGTCGTGTGAATCATTTGTCTTTGGTCATTAGTCCTTGTGACTCGTTGTGTGAACCATTTCTCCTTGCTTATTAGTCATTGTGACTCTTTGTGTGAATCATTTGTAATTGTTCATTAGCCATTGTGACTCGTTGTGTGAATCATTTTTCCTTGTTCATTAGTCCTTGTGACTCGTTGTGTGACCAATTTGTCCTTGTTCATTAGTCATTGTGACTCGTTGTGTTAATCATTTGTCCTAGTTCATTAGCCATTGTGACTCGTTGTATGAATCATTTGTCCTTGTTCATTAGTTATTGTGACTCTTTGTGTGAATCATTTTGTCCTAGTTAATTACACATTGTGACTCGTTGTGCGAACCGTTTGTCTTTATTCATTAGTCATTATGACTCATTGTGTGAATCATTTGTCCTTGTTCATTAGTCCTTGTGACTCGTTGTGTGAACCATTTGTCCTTGTTCATTAGTTATTTCGACTCTTTGTGTGAATCATTTGTCCTAGTTAATTACTCATTGTGACTCGTCGTGTGAATCATTTGTCTTTGGTCATTAGTCCTTGTGACTCGTTGTGTGAACCATTTCTCCTTGCTTATTAGTCATTGTGACTCTTTGTGTGAATCATTTGTAATTGTTCATTAGCCATTGTGACTCGTTGTGTGAATCATTTGTCCTAGTTCATTAGTCATTGTGACTCGTCGTGTGAATCATTTGTCTTTGGTCATTAGTCCTTGTGACTCGTTGTGTGAACCATTTCTCCTTGTTCATTAGTCGTTGTGACACTTTGTGTGAATCATTTGTCCTTGTTCATTAGCCATTGTGACTCGTTGTGTGAATCATTTGTCCTTGTTCATTAGTTATTGTGACTCTTTGTGTGAATAATTTGTCCTAGTTAATTACACATTGTGACTCGTTGTGAATCATTTGTCCTTTTTTCATTAGTTTTTATGACTCGTTTTATGAATCATTTGTCGTAGTTAATTAGTCATTGTGACTCGTTGTGTGAATCATTTGTCCTTGTTCATTAGTCCTTGTGACTCGTTGTGTGAACCATTTGTCCTTGTTCATTAGTCATTGTGATTTGTTGTGTGAATCATTTGTCCTAGTTCATTAGCCATTGTGACTCGTTGAATGAATCATTTGTCCTTGTTCATTAGTTATTGTGACTCTTTGTGTGAATCATTTTGTCCTAGTTAATTACACATTGTGACTCGTTGTGCGAACCGTTTGTCTTTATTCATTAGTCATTATGACTCGTTGTGTGAATCATTTGTCCTTGTTCATTAGTCCTTGTGACTCGTTGTGTGAACCATTTGTCCTTGTTCATTAGTTATTTCGACTCTTTGTGTGAATCATTTGTCCTAGTTAATTTCTCATTGTGACTCGTCGTGTGAATCATTTGTCTTTGGTCATTAGTCCTTGTGACTCGTTGTGTGAACCATTTCTCCTTGCTTATTAGTCATTGTGACTCTTTGTGTGAATCATTTGTAATTGTTCATTAGCCATTGTGACTCGTTGTGTGAATCATTTGTCCTAGTTCATTAGTCATTGTGACTCGTCGTGTGAATCATTTGTCTTTGGTCATTAGTCCTTGTGACTCGTTGTGTGAACCATTTCTCCTTGCTTATTAGTCGTTGTGACACTTTGTGTGAATCATTTGTCCTAGTTCATTAGTCATTGTGACTCGTCGTGTGAATCATTTGTCCTTGTTCATTAGCCATTGTGACTCGTTGTGTGAATCATTTGTCCTTGTTCATTAGTTATTGTGACTCTTTGTGTGAATCATTTGTCCTAGTTAATTACACATTGTGACTCGTTGTGAATCATTTGTCCTTTTTTCATTAGTTTTTATGACTCGTTTTATGAATCATTTGTCGTAGTTAATTAGTCATTGTGACTCGTTGTGTGAATCATTTGTCCTTGTTCATTAGTCCTTGTGACTCGTTGTGTGAACCATTTGTCCTTGTTCATTAGTCATTGTGATTTGTTGTGTGAATCATTTGTCCTAGTTCATTAGCATTGTGACTCGTTGAATGAATCATTTGTCCTTGTTCATTAGTTATTGTGACTCTTTGTGTGAATCATTTTGTCCTAGTTAATTACACATTGTGACTCGTTGTGCGAACCGTTTGTCTTTATTCATTAGTCATTATGACTCGTTGTGTGAATCATTTGTCCTTGTTCATTAGTCCTTGTGACTCGTTGTGTGAACCATTTGTCCTTGTTCATTAGTTATTTCGACTCTTTGTGTGAATCATTTGTCCTAGTTAATTACTCATTGTGACTCGTCGTGTGAATCATTTGTCTTTGGTCATTAGTCCTTGTGACTCGTTGTGTGAACCATTTCTCCTTGCTTATTAGTCATTGTGACTCTTTGTGTGAATCATTTGTAATTGTTCATTAGCCATTGTGACTCGTTGTGTGAATCATTTGTCCTAGTTCATTAGTCATTGTGACTCGTCGTGTGAATCATTTGTCTTTGGTCATTAGTCCTTGTGACTCGTTGTGTGAACCATTTCTCCTTGCTTATTAGTCGTTGTGACACTTTGTGTGAATCATTTGTCCTAGTTCATTAGTCATTGTGACTCGTCGTGTGAATCATTTGTCCTTGTTCATTAGCCATTGTGACTCGTTGTGTGAATCATTTGTCCTTGTTCATTAGTTATTGTGACTCTTTGTGTGAATCATTTGTCCTAGTTAATTACACATTGTGACTCGTTGTGAATCATTTGTCCTTTTTTCATTAGTTTTTATGACTCGTTTTATGAATCATTTGTCGTAGTTAATTAGTCATTGTGACTCGTTGTGTGAATCATTTGTCCTTGTTCATTAGTCCTTGTGACTCGTTGTGTGAACCATTTGTCCTTGTTCATTAGTCATTGTGATTTGTTGTGTGAATCATTTGTCCTAGTTCATTAGCCATTGTGACTCGTTGAATGAATCATTTGTCCTTGTTCATTAGTTATTGTGACTCTTTGTGTGAATCATTTTGTCCTAGTTAATTACACATTGTGACTCGTTGTGCGAACCGTTTGTCTTTATTCATTAGTCATTATGACTCGTTGTGTGAATCATTTGTCCTTGTTCATTAGTCCTTGTGACTCGTTGTGTGAACCATTTGTCCTTGTTCATTAGTTATTTCGACTCTTTGTGTGAATCATTTGTCCTAGTTAATTACTCATTGTGACTCGTCGTGTGAATCATTTGTCTTTGGTCATTAGTCCTTGTGACTCGTTGTGTGAACCATTTCTCCTTGCTTATTAGTCATTGTGACTCTTTGTGTGAATCATTTGTAATTGTTCATTAGCCATTGTGACTCGTTGTGTGAATCATTTGTCCTAGTTCATTAGTCATTGTGACTCGTCGTGTGAATCATTTGTCTTTGGTCATTAGTCCTTGTGACTCGTTGTGTGAACCATTTCTCCTTGCTTATTAGTCGTTGTGACACTTTGTGTGAATCATTTGTCCTAGTTCATTAGTCATTGTGACTCGTCGTGTGAATCATTTGTCCTTGTTCATTAGCCATTGTGACTCGTTGTGTGAATCATTTGTCCTTGTTCATTAGTTATTGTGACTCTTTGTGTGAATCATTTGTCCTAGTTAATTACACATTGTGACTCGTTGTGAATCATTTGTCCTTTTTTCATTAGTTTTTATGACTCGTTTTATGAATCATTTGTCGTAGTTAATTAGTCATTGTGACTCGTTGTGTGAATCATTTGTCCTTGTTCATTAGTCCTTGTGACTCGTTGTGTGAACCATTTGTCCTTGTTCATTAGTCATTGTGATTTGTTGTGTGAATCATTTGTCCTAGTTCATTAGCATTGTGACTCGTTGAATGAATCATTTGTCCTTGTTCATTAGTTATTGTGACTCTTTGTGTGAATCATTTTGTCCTAGTTAATTACACATTGTGACTCGTTGTGCGAACCGTTTGTCTTTATTCATTAGTCATTATGACTCGTTGTGTGAATCATTTGTCCTTGTTCATTAGTCCTTGTGACTCGTTGTGTGAACCATTTGTCCTTGTTCATTAGTTATTTCGACTCTTTGTGTGAATCATTTGTCCTAGTTAATTACTCATTGTGACTCGTCGTGTGAATCATTTGTCTTTGGTCATTAGTCCTTGTGACTCGTTGTGTGAACCATTTCTCCTTGCTTATTAGTCATTGTGACTCTTTGTGTGAATCATTTGTAATTGTTCATTAGCCATTGTGACTCGTTGTGTGAATCATTTGTCCTAGTTCATTAGTCATTGTGACTCGTCGTGTGAATCATTTGTCTTTGGTCATTAGTCCTTGTGACTCGTTGTGTGAACCATTTCTCCTTGCTTATTAGTCGTTGTGACACTTTGTGTGAATCATTTGTCCTAGTTCATTAGTCATTGTGACTCGTCGTGTGAATCATTTGTCCTTGTTCATTAGCCATTGTGACTCGTTGTGTGAATCATTTGTCCTTGTTCATTAGTTATTGTGACTCTTTGTGTGAATCATTTGTCCTAGTTAATTACACATTGTGACTCGTTGTGAATCATTTGTCCTATTTTCATTAGTTTTTATGACTCGTTTTATGAATCATTTGTCGTAGTTAATTAGTCATTGTGACTCGTTGTGTGAATCATTTGTCCTTGTTCATTAGTCCTTGTGACTCGTTGTGTGAACCATTTGTCCTTGTTCATTAGTCATTGTGATTTGTTGTGTGAATCATTTGTCCTAGTTCATTAGCCATTGTGACTCGTTGAATGAATCATTTGTCCTTGTTCATTAGTTATTGTGACTCTTTGTGTGAATCATTTTGTCCTAGTTAATTACACATTGTGACTCGTTGTGCGAACCGTTTGTCTTTATTCATTAGTCATTATGACTCGTTGTGTGAATCATTTGTCCTTGTTCATTAGTCCTTGTGACTCGTTGTGTGAACCATTTGTCCTTGTTCATTAGTTATTTCGACTCTTTGTGTGAATCATTTGTCCTAGTTAATTACTCATTGTGACTCGTCGTGTGAATCATTTGTCTTTGGTCATTAGTCCTTGTGACTCGTTGTGTGAACCATTTCTCCTTGCTTATTAGTCATTGTGACTCTTTGTGTGAATCATTTGTAATTGTTCATTAGCCATTGTGACTCGTTGTGTGAATCATTTGTCCTAGTTCATTAGTCATTGTGACTCGTCGTGTGAATCATTTGTCTTTGGTCATTAGTCCTTGTGACTCGTTGTGTGAACCATTTCTCCTTGCTTATTAGTCGTTGTGACACTTTGTGTGAATCATTTGTCCTAGTTCATTAGTCATTGTGACTCGTCGTGTGAATCATTTGTCCTTGTTCATTAGCCATTGTGACTCGTTGTGTGAATCATTTGTCCTTGTTCATTAGTTATTGTGACTCTTTGTGTGAATCATTTGTCCTAGTTAATTACACATTGTGACTCGTTGTGAATCATTTGTCCTTTTTTCATTAGTTTTTATGACTCGTTTTATGAATCATTTGTCGTAGTTAATTAGTCATTGTGACTCGTTGTGTGAATCATTTGTCCTTGTTCATTAGTCCTTGTGACTCGTTGTGTGAACCATTTGTCCTTGTTCATTAGTCATTGTGATTTGTTGTGTGAATCATTTGTCCTAGTTCATTAGCATTGTGACTCGTTGAATGAATCATTTGTCCTTGTTCATTAGTTATTGTGACTCTTTGTGTGAATCATTTTGTCCTAGTTAATTACACATTGTGACTCGTTGTGCGAACCGTTTGTCTTTATTCATTAGTCATTATGACTCGTTGTGTGAATCATTTGTCCTTGTTCATTAGTCCTTGTGACTCGTTGTGTGAACCATTTGTCCTTGTTCATTAGTTATTTCGACTCTTTGTGTGAATCATTTGTCCTAGTTAATTACTCATTGTGACTCGTCGTGTGAATCATTTGTCTTTGGTCATTAGTCCTTGTGACTCGTTGTGTGAACCATTTCTCCTTGCTTATTAGTCATTGTGACTCTTTGTGTGAATCATTTGTAATTGTTCATTAGCCATTGTGACTCGTTGTGTGAATCATTTGTCCTAGTTCATTAGTCATTGTGACTCGTCGTGTGAATCATTTGTCTTTGGTCATTAGTCCTTGTGACTCGTTGTGTGAACCATTTGTCCTTGTTCATTAGTCATTGTGATTTGTTGTGTGAATCATTTGTCCTAGTTCATTAGCATTGTGACTCGTTGAATGAATCATTTGTCCTTGTTCATTAGTTATTGTGACTCTTTGTGTGAATCATTTTGTCCTAGTTAATTACACATTGTGACTCGTTGTGCGAACCGTTTGTCTTTATTCATTAGTCATTATGACTCGTTGTGTGAATCATTTGTCCTTGTTCATTAGTCCTTGTGACTCGTTGTGTGAACCATTTGTCCTTGTTCATTAGTTATTTCGACTCTTTGTGTGAATCATTTGTCCTAGTTAATTACTCATTGTGACTCGTCGTGTGAATCATTTGTCTTTGGTCATTAGTCCTTGTGACTCGTTGTGTGAACCATTTCTCCTTGCTTATTAGTCATTGTGACTCTTTGTGTGAATCATTTGTAATTGTTCATTAGCCATTGTGACTCGTTGTGTGAATCATTTGTCCTAGTTCATTAGTCATTGTGACTCGTCGTGTGAATCATTTGTCTTTGGTCATTAGTCCTTGTGACTCGTTGTGAACCATTTCTCCTTGCTTATTAGTCGTTGTGACACTTTGTGTGAATCATTTGTCCTAGTTCATTAGTCATTGTGACTCGTCGTGTGAATCATTTGTCCTTGTTCATTAGCCATTGTGACTCGTTGTGTGAATCATTTGTCCTTGTTCATTAGTTATTGTGACTCTTTGTGTGAATCATTTGTCCTAGTTAATTACACATTGTGACTCGTTGTGAATCATTTGTCCTTTTTTCATTAGTTTTTATGACTCGTTTTATGAATCATTTGTCGTAGTTAATTAGTCATTGTGACTCGTTGTGTGAATCATTTGTCCTTGTTCATTAGTCCTTGTGACTCGTTGTGTGAACCATTTGTCCTTGTTCATTAGTCATTGTGATTTGTTGTGTGAATCATTTGTCCTAGTTCATTAGCCATTGTGACTCGTTGAATGAATCATTTGTCCTTGTTCATTAGTTATTGTGACTCTTTGTGTGAATCATTTTGTCCTAGTTAATTACACATTGTGACTCGTTGTGCGAACCGTTTGTCTTTATTCATTAGTCATTATGACTCGTTGTGTGAATCATTTGTCCTTGTTCATTAGTCCTTGTGACTCGTTGTGTGAACCATTTGTCCTTGTTCATTAGTTATTTCGACTCTTTGTGTGAATCATTTGTCCTAGTTAATTACTCATTGTGACTCGTCGTGTGAATCATTTGTCTTTGGTCATTAGTCCTTGTGACTCGTTGTGTGAACCATTTCTCCTTGCTTATTAGTCATTGTGACTCTTTGTGTGAATCATTTGTAATTGTTCATTAGCCATTGTGACTCGTTGTGTGAATCATTTGTCCTAGTTCATTAGTCATTGTGACTCGTCGTGTGAATCATTTGTCTTTGGTCATTAGTCCTTGTGACTCGTTGTGTGAACCATTTCTCCTTGCTTATTAGTCGTTGTGACACTTTGTGTGAATCATTTGTCCTAGTTCATTAGTCATTGTGACTCGTCGTGTGAATCATTTGTCCTTGTTCATTAGCCATTGTGACTCGTTGTGTGAATCATTTGTCCTTGTTCATTAGTTATTGTGACTCTTTGTGTGAATCATTTGTCCTAGTTAATTACACATTGTGACTCGTTGTGAATCATTTGTCCTTTTTTCATTAGTTTTTATGACTCGTTTTATGAATCATTTGTCGTAGTTAATTAGTCATTGTGACTCGTTGTGTGAATCATTTGTCCTTGTTCATTAGTCCTTGTGACTCGTTGTGAACCATTTGTCCTTGTTCATTAGTCATTGTGATTTGTTGTGTGAATCATTTGTCCTAGTTCATTAGCATTGTGACTCGTTGAATGAATCATTTGTCCTTGTTCATTAGTTATTGTGACTCTTTGTGTGAATCATTTTGTCCTAGTTAATTACACATTGTGACTCGTTGTGCGAACCGTTTGTCTTTATTCATTAGTCATTATGACTCGTTGTGTGAATCATTTGTCCTTGTTCATTAGTCCTTGTGACTCGTTGTGTGAACCATTTGTCCTTGTTCATTAGTTATTTCGACTCTTTGTGTGAATCATTTGTCCTAGTTAATTACTCATTGTGACTCGTCGTGTGAATCATTTGTCTTTGGTCATTAGTCCTTGTGACTCGTTGTGTGAACCATTTCTCCTTGCTTATTAGTCATTGTGACTCTTTGTGTGAATCATTTGTAATTGTTCATTAGCCATTGTGACTCGTTGTGTGAATCATTTGTCCTAGTTCATTAGTCATTGTGACTCGTCGTGTGAATCATTTGTCTTTGGTCATTAGTCCTTGTGACTCGTTGTGTGAACCATTTCTCCTTGCTTATTAGTCGTTGTGACACTTTGTGTGAATCATTTGTCCTAGTTCATTAGTCATTGTGACTCGTCGTGTGAATCATTTGTCCTTGTTCATTAGCCATTGTGACTCGTTGTGTGAATCATTTGTCCTTGTTCATTAGTTATTGTGACTCTTTGTGTGAATCATTTGTCCTAGTTAATTACACATTGTGACTCGTTGTGAATCATTTGTCCTTTTTTCATTAGTTTTTATGACTCGTTTTATGAATCATTTGTCGTAGTTAATTAGTCATTGTGACTCGTTGTGTGAATCATTTGTCCTTGTTCATTAGTCCTTGTCACTCGTTGTGTGAACCATTTGTCCTTGTTCATTAGTCATTGTGATTTGTTGTGTGAATCATTTGTACTAGTTCATTAGCCATTGTGACTCGTTGAATGAATCATTTGTCCTTGTTCATTAGTTATTGTGACTCTTTGTGTGAATCATTTTGTCCTAGTTAATTACACATTGTGACTCGTTGTGCGAACCGTTTGTCTTTATTCATTAGTCATTATGACTCGTTGTGTGAATCATTTGTCCTTGTTCATTAGTCCTTGTGACTCGTTGTGTGAACCATTTGTCCTTGTTCATTAGTTATTTCGACTCTTTGTGTGAATCATTTGTCCTAGTTAATTACTCATTGTGACTCGTCGTGTGAATCATTTGTCTTTGGTCATTAGTCCTTGTGACTCGTTGTGTGAACCATTTCTCCTTGCTTATTAGTCATTGTGACTCTTTGTGTGAATCATTTGGGTTCATTAGCCATTGTGACTCGTTGTGTGAATCATTTGTCCTAGTTCATTAGTCATTGTGACTCGTCGTGTGAATCATTTGTCTTTGGTCATTAGTCCTTGTGACTCGTTGTGTGAACCATTTCTCCTTGCTTATTAGTCGTTGTGACACTTTGTGTGAATCATTTGTCCTAGTTCATTAGTCATTGTGACTCGTCGTGTGAATCATTTGTCCTTGTTCATTAGCCATTGTGACTCGTTGTGTGAATCATTTGTCCTTGTTCATTAGTTATTGTGACTCTTTGTGTGAATAAATTGTCCTAGTTAATTACACATTGTGACTCGTTGTGAATCATTTGTCCTTTTTTCATTAGTTTTTATGACTCGTTTTATGAATCATTTGTCGTAGTTAATTAGTCATTGTGACTCGTTGTGTGAATCATTTGTCCTTGTTCATTAGTCCTTGTGACTCGTTGTGTGAACCATTTGTCCTTGTTCATTAGTCATTGTGATTTGTTGTGTGAATCATTTGTCCTAGTTCATTAGCATTGTGACTCGTTGAATGAATCATTTGTCCTTGTTCATTAGTTATTGTGACTCTTTGTGTGAATCATTTTGTCCTAGTTAATTACACATTGTGACTCGTTGTGCGAACCGTTTGTCTTTATTCATTAGTCATTATGACTCGTTGTGTGAATCATTTGTCCTTGTTCATTAGTCCTTGTGACTCGTTGTGTGAACCATTTGTCCTTGTTCATTAGTTATTTCGACTCTTTGTGTGAATCATTTGTCCTAGTTAATTACTCATTGTGACTCGTCGTGTGAATCATTTGTCTTTGGTCATTAGTCCTTGTGACTCGTTGTGTGAACCATTTCTCCTTGCTTATTAGTCATTGTGACTCTTTGTGTGAATCATTTGTAATTGTTCATTAGCCATTGTGACTCGTTGTGTGAATCATTTGTCCTAGTTCATTAGTCATTGTGACTCGTCGTGTGAATCTTTTGTCTTTGGTCATTAGTCCTTGTGACTCGTTGTGTGAACCATTTCTCCTTGCTTATTAGTCGTTGTGACACTTTGTGTGAATCATTTGTCCTAGTTCATTAGTCATTGTGACTCGTCGTGTGAATCATTTGTCCTTGTTCATTAGCCATTGTGACTCGTTGTGTGAATCATTTGTCCTTGTTCATTAGTTATTGTGACTCTTTGTGTGAATCATTTGTCCTAGTTAATTACACATTGTGACTCGTTGTGAATCATTTGTCCTTTTTTCATTAGTTTTTATGACTCGTTTTATGAATCATTTGTCGTAGTTAATTAGTCATTGTGACTCGTTGTGTGAATCATTTGTCCTTGTTCATTAGTCCTTGTGACTCGTTGTGTGAACCATTTGTCCTTGTTCATTAGTCATTGTGATTTGTTGTGTGAATCATTTGTCCTAGTTCATTAGCATTGTGACTCGTTGAATGAATCATTTGTCCTTGTTCATTAGTTATTGTGACTCTTTGTGTGAATCATTTTGTCCTAGTTAATTACACATTGTGACTCGTTGTGCGAACCGTTTGTCTTTATTCATTAGTCATTATGACTCGTTGTGTGAATCATTTGTCCTTGTTCATTAGTCCTTGTGACTCGTTGTGTGAACCATTTGTCCTTGTTCATTAGTTATTTCGACTCTTTGTGTGAATCATTTGTCCTAGTTAATTACTCATTGTGACTCGTCGTGTGAATCATTTGTCTTTGGTCATTAGTCCTTGTGACTCGTTGTGTGAACCATTTCTCCTTGCTTATTAGTCATTGTGACTCTTTGTGTGAATCATTTGTAATTGTTCATTAGCCATTGTGACTCGTTGTGTGAATCATTTGTCCTAGTTCATTAGTCATTGTGACTCGTCGTGTGAATCATTTGTCTTTGGTCATTAGTCCTTGTGACTCGTTGTGTGAACCATTTCTCCTTGCTTATTAGTCGTTGTGACACTTTGTGTGAATCATTTGTCCTAGTTCATTAGTCATTGTGACTCGTCGTGTGAATCATTTGTCCTTGTTCATTAGCCATTGTGACTCGTTGTGTGAATCATTTGTCCTTGTTCATTAGTTATTGTGACTCTTTGTGTGAATCATTTGTCCTAGTTAATTACACATTGTGACTCGTTGTGAATCATTTGTCCTTTTTTCATTAGTTTTTATGACTCGTTTTATGAATCATTTGTCGTAGTTAATTAGTCATTGTGACTCGTTGTGTGAATCATTTGTCCTTGTTCATTAGTCCTTGTGACTCGTTGTGTGAACCATTTGTCCTTGTTCATTAGTCATTGTGATTTGTTGTGTGAATCATTTGTCCTAGTTCATTAGCCATTGTGACTCGTTGAATGAATCATTTGTCCTTGTTCATTAGTTATTGTGACTCTTTGTGTGAATCATTTTGTCCTAGTTAATTACACATTGTGACTCGTTGTGCGAACCGTTTGTCTTTATTCATTAGTCATTATGACTCGTTGTGTGAATCATTTGTCCTTGTTCATTAGTCCTTGTGACTCGTTGTGTGAACCATTTGTCCTTGTTCATTAGTTATTTCGACTCTTTGTGTGAATCATTTGTCCTAGTTAATTACTCATTGTGACTCGTCGTGTGATTCATTTGTCTTTGGTCATTAGTCCTTGTGACTCGTTGTGTGAACCATTTCTCCTTGCTTATTAGTCATTGTGACTCTTTGTGTGAATCATTTGTAATTGTTCATTAGCCATTGTGACTCGTTGTGTGAATCATTTGTCCTAGTTCATTAGTCATTGTGACTCGTCGTGTGAATCATTTGTCTTTGGTCATTAGTCCTTGTGACTCGTTGTGTGAACCATTTCTCCTTGCTTATTAGTCGTTGTGACACTTTGTGTGAATCATTTGTCCTAGTTCATTAGTCATTGTGACTCGTCGTGTGAATCATTTGTCCTTGTTCATTAGCCATTGTGACTCGTTGTGTGAATCATTTGTCCTTGTTCATTAGTTATTGTGACTCTTTGTGTGAATCATTTGTCCTAGTTAATTACACATTGTGACTCGTTGTGAATCATTTGTCCTTTTTTCATTAGTTTTTATGACTCGTTTTATGAATCATTTGTGGTAGTTAATTAGTCATTGTGACTCGTTGTGTGAATCATTTGTCCTTGTTCATTAGTCCTTGTGACTCGTTGTGTGAACCATTTGTCCTTGTTCATTAGTCATTGTGATTTGTTGTGTGAATCATTTGTCCTAGTTCATTAGCCATTGTGACTCGTTGAATGAATCATTTGTCCTTGTTCATTAGTTATTGTGACTCGTTGTGAATCATTTGTCCTTTTTTCATTAGTTTTTATGACTCGTTTTATGAATCATTTGTCGTAGTTAATTAGTCATTGTGACTCGTTGTGTGAATCATTTGTCCTTGTTCATTAGTCATTGTGACTCGTCGTGTGAATCATTTGTCCTAGTTCATTAGCCATTGTGACTCGTTGTATGAATCATTTGTCCTTGTTCATTAGTTATTGTGACTCTTTGTGTGAATCATTTTGTCCTAGTTAATTACACATTGTGACTCGTTGTGCGAACCATTTGTCTTTATTCATTAGTCATTATGTCTCGTTGTGTGAATCATTTGTCCTTGTTCATTAGTCCTTGTGACTTGTTGTGTGAACCATTTGTCCTTGTTATTAGTCATTGTGACTGTTTGTGTGAATCAGTTGTCCTAGTTCATTAGTCATTGTGACTCGTCGTGTGAATCATTTGTCTTTGGTCATTAGTCCTTGTGACTCGTTGTGTGAAACATTTCTCCTTGCTTATTAGTCGTTGTGACACTTTGTGTGAATCATTTGTCCTAGTTCATTAGTCATTGTGACTCGTCGTGTGAATCATTTGTCCTTGTTCATTAGCCATTGTGACTCGTTGTGTGAATCATTTGTCCTTGTTCATTAGTTATTGTGACTCTTTGTGTGAATCATTTGTCCTAGTTAATTACACATTGTGACTCGTTGTGAATCATTTGTCCTTTTTCATTAGTTTTTATGACTCGTTTTATGAATCATTTGTCGTTGTTAATTAGTCATTGTGACTCGTTGTGTGAATCATTTGTCCTTGTTCATTAGTCCTTGTGACTCGTTGTGTGAACCATTTGTCCTTGTTCATTAGTTATTTCGACTTTTTGTGTGAATCATTTGTCCTAGTTAATTACTCATTGTGACTCGTCGTGTGAATCATTTGTCTTTGGTCATTAGTCCTTGTGACTCGTTGTGTGAACCATTTCTCCTTGCTTATTAGTCATTGTGACTCTTTGTGTGAATCATTTGTAATTGTTCATTAGCCATTGTGACTCGTTGTGTGAATCATTTGTCCTAGTTCATTAGTCATTGTGACTCGTCGTGTGAATCATTTGTCTTTGGTCATTAGTCCTTGTGACTCGTTGTGTGAACCATTTCTCCTTGCTTATTAGTCGTTGTGACACTTTGTGTGAATCATTTGTCCTAGTTCATTAGTCATTGTGACTCGTCGTGTGAATCATTTGTCCTTGTTCATTAGCCATTGTGACTCGTTGTGTGAATCATTTGTCCTTGTTCATTAGTTATTGTGACTCTTTGTGTGAATCATTTGTCCTAGTTAATTACACATTGTGACTCGTTGTGAATCATTTGTCCTTTTTTCATTAGTTTTTATGACTCGTTTTATGAATCATTTGTCGTAGTTAATTAGTCATTGTGACTCGTTGTGTGAATCATTTGTCCTTGTTCATTAGTCCTTGTGACTCGTTGTGTGAACCATTTGTCCTTGTTCATTAGTCATTGTGATTTGTTGTGTGAATCATTTGTCCTAGTTCATTAGCCATTGTGACTCGTTGAATGAATCATTTGTCCTTGTTCATTAGTTATTGTGACTCTTTGTGTGAATCATTTTGTCCTAGTTAATTACACATTGTGACTCGTTGTGCGAACCGTTTGTCTTTATTCATTAGTCATTATGACTCGTTGTGTGAATCATTTGTCCTTGTTCATTAGTCCTTGTGACTCGTTGTGTGAACCATTTGTCCTTGTTCATTAGTTATTTCGACTCTTTGTGTGAATCATTTGTCCTAGTTAATTACTCATTGTGACTCGTCGTGTGAATCATTTGTCTTTGGTCATTAGTCCTTGTGACTCGTTGTGTGAACCATTTCTCCTTGCTTATTAGTCATTGTGACTCTTTGTGTGAATCATTTGTAATTGTTCATTAGCCATTGTGACTCGTTGTGTGAATCATTTTTCCTTGTTCATTAGTCCTTGTGACTCGTTGTGTGACCAATTTGTCCTTGTTCATTAGTCATTGTGACTCGTTGTGTTAATCATTTGTCCTAGTTCATTAGCCATTGTGACTCGTTGTATGAATCATTTGTCCTTGTTCATTAGTTATTGTGACTCTTTGTGTGAATCATTTTGTCCTAGTTAATTACACATTGTGACTCATTGTGCGAAACATTTGTCTTTATTCATTAGTCATTTTGTCTCGTTGTGTTAATCATTTGTCCTTGTTCATTAGTCCTTGTGACTCGTTGTGTTAACTATTTGTCCTTGTTTATTAGTCATTGTGACAGTTTGTGTGAATCATTTGTCCTAGTTCATTAGTCATTGTGACGCGTCGTGTGAATCATTTGTCTTTGGTCATTAGTCCTTGTGACTCATTGTGTGAACCATTTCTCCTTGCTTATTAGTCGTTGTGACACTTTGTGTGAATGATTTGTCCTAGTTCATTAGTCATTGTGACTCGTCGTGTGAATCATTTGTCCTTGTTCATTAGCCATTGTGACTCGTTGTGTGAATCATTTGTCCTTGTTCATTAGTTATTGTGACTCATTGTGTGAATCATTTGTCCTAGTTAAATACACATTGTGACTCGTTGTGGATCATTTGTCCTTTTTCATTAGTTTTTATGACTCGTTTTATGAATCATTTGTCGTAGTTAATTAGTCATTGTGACTCGTTGTATGAATCATTTGTCCTTGTTCATTAGTCCTTGTGACTCGTTGTGTGAACCATTTGTCCTTGTTCATTAGTTATTGCGACTCTTTGTGTGAATCATTTGTCCTAGTTAATTACTCATTGTGACTCGTCGTGTGAATCATTTGTCTTTGGTCATTAGTCCTTGTGACTCGTTGTGTGAACCATTTCTCCTTGCTTATTAGTCGTTGTGACCCTTTGTGGGAATCATTTGTAGTTGTTTATTAGTCATTGTGACTCGTTGTGTGAATCATTTGTCCTTGTTCATTAGTCCTTGTGACTCGTTATGTGACCAATTTGTCCTTGTTCATTAGTCATTGTGACTCGTTGTGTGAATCATTTGTCCTAGTTCATTAGCCATTGTGACTCGTTGTATGAATCATTTGTCCTTGTTCATTAGTTATTGTGACTCTTTGTGTGAATCATTTTGTCCTAGTTAATTACACATTGTGACTCGTTGTGCGAACCATTTGTCTTTATTCATTAGTCATTATGTCTCGTTCTGTGAATCATTTGTCCTTGTTCATTAGTCCTTGTGACTTGTTGTGTGAACCATTTGTCCTTGTTATTAGTCATTGTGACTGTTTGTGTGAATCATTTGTCCTAGTTCATTAGTCATTGTGACTCGTCTTGTGAATCATTTGTCTTTGGTCATTAGTCCTTGTGACTCGTTGTGTGAAACATTTCTCCTTGCTTATTAGTCGTTGTGACACTTTGTGTGAATCATTTGTCCTAGTTCATTAGTCATTGTGACTCGTCGTGTGAATCATTTGTCCTTGTTCATTAGCCATTGTGACTCGTTGTGTGAATCATTTGTCCTTGTTTATTAGTTATTGTGACTCTTTGTGTGAATAATTTGTCCTAGTTAATTACACATTGTGACTCGTTGTGAATCATTTGTCCTTTTTTCATTAGTTCTTATGACTCGTTTTATGAATCATTTGTCGTAGTTAATTAGTCATTGTGACTCGTTGTGTGAATCATTTGTCCTTGTTCATTAGTCATTGTGACTCGTCGTGTGAATCATTTGTCCTAGTTCATTAGCCATTGTGACTCGTTGTATGAATCATTTGTCCTTGTTCATTAGTTATTGTGACTCTTTGTGTGAATCATTTTGTCCTAGTTAATTAAACATTGTGACTCGTTGTGCGAACCATTTGTCTTTATTCATTAGTCATTATGTCTCGTTGTGTGAATCATTTGTCCTTGTTCATTAGTCCTTGTGACTTGTTGTGTGAACCATTTGTCCTTGTTATTAGTCATTGTGACTGTTTGTGTGAATCATTTGTCCTAGTTCATTAGTCATTGTGACTCGTCGTGTGAATCATTTGTCTTTGGTCATTAGTCCTTGTGACTCGTTGTGTGAAACATTTCTCCTTGCTTATTAGTCGTTGTGACACTTTGTGTGAATCATTTGTCCTAGTTCATTAGACATTGTGACTCGTCGTGTGAATCATTTGTCCTTGTTCATTAGCCATTGTGACTCGTTGTGTGAATCATTTGTCCTTGTTCATTAGTTATTGTGACTCTTTGTGTGAATCATTTGTCCTAGTTAATTACACATTGTGACTCGTTGTGAATCATTTGTCCTTTTTTCATTAGTTTTTATGACTCGTTTTATGAATCATTTGTCGTAGTTAATTAGTCATTGTGACTCGTTGTGTGAATCATTTGTCCTTGTTCATTAGTCCTTGTGACTCGTTGTGTGAACCATTTGTCCTTGTTAATTAGTCATTGTGATTTGTTGTGTGAATCATTTGTCCTAGTTCATTAGCCATTGTGACTCGTTGAATGAATCATTTGTCCTTGTTCATTAGTTATTGTGACTCGTTGTGAATCATTTGTCCTTTTTTTATTAGTTTTTATGACTCGTTTTATGAATCATTTGTCGTAGTTAATTAGTCATTGTGACTCGTTGTGTGAATCATTTGTCCTTGTTCATTAGTCATTGTGACTCGTCGTGTGAATCATTTGTCCTAGTTCATTAGCCATTGTGACTCGTTGTATGAATCATTTGTCCTTGTTCATTAGTTATTGTGACTCTTTGTGTGAATCATTTTGTCCTAGTTAATTACACATTGTGACTCGTTGTGCGAACCATTTGTCTTTATTCATTAGTCATTATGTCTCGTTGTGTGAATCATTTGTCCTTGTTCATTAGTCCTTGTGACTTGTTGTGTGAACCATTTGTCCTTGTTATTAGTCATTGTGACTGTTTGTGTGAATCATTTGTCCTAGTTCATTAGTCATTGTGACTCGTCGTGTGAATCATTTGTCTTTGGTCATTAGTCCTTGTGACTCGTTGTGTGAAACATTTCTCCTTGCTTATTAGTCGTTGTGACACTTTGTGTGAATCATTTGTCCTAGTTCATTAGTCATTGTGACTCGTCGTGTGAATCATTTGTCCTTGTTCATTAGCCATTGTGACTCGTTGTGTGAATCATTTGTCCTTGTTCATTAGTTATTGTGACTCTTTGTGTGAATCATTTGTCCTAGTTAATTAAACATTGTGACTCGTTGTGAATCATTTGTCCTTTTTCATTAGTTTTTATGACTCGTTTTATGAATCATTTGTCGTTGTTAATTAGTCATTGTGACTCGTTGTGTGAATCATTTGTCCTTGTTCATTAGTCCTTGTGACTCGTTGTGTGAACCATTTGTCCTTGTTCATTAGTTATTTCGACTCTTTGTGTGAATCATTTGTCCTAGTTAATTACTCATTGTGACTCGTCGTGTGAATCATTTGTCTTTGGTCATTAGTCCTTGTGACTCGTTGTGTGAACCATTTCTCCTTGCTTATTAGTCGTTGTGACTCTTTGTGGGAATCATTTGTAGTTGTTCATTAGTCATTGTGACTCGTTGTGTGAATCATTTGTCCTTGTTCATTAGTCCTTGTGACTCGTTATGTGACCAATTTGTCCTTGTTCATTAGTCATTGTGACTCGTTGTGTGAATCATTTGTCCTAGTTCATTAGCCATTGTGACTCGTTGTATGAATCATTTGTCCTTGTTCATTAGTTATTGTGACTCTTTGTGTGAATCATTTTGTCCTAGTTAATTACACATTGTGACTCGTTGTGCGAACCGATTGTCTTTATTCATTAGTCATTATGTCTCGTTCTGTGAATCATTTGTCCTTGTTCATTAGTCCTTGTGACTTGTTGTGTGAACCATTTGTCCTTGTTATTAGTCATTGTGACTGTTTGTGTGAATCATTTGTCCTAGTTCATTAGTCATTGTGACTCGTCGTGTGAATCATTTGTCTTTGGTCATTAGTCCTTGTGACTCGTTGTGTGAAACATTTCTCCTTGCTTATTAGTCGTTGTGACACTTTGTGTGAATCATTTGTCCTAGTTCATTAGTCATTGTGACTCGTCGTGTGAATCATTTGTCCTTGTTCATTAGCCATTGTGACTCGTTGTGTGAATCATTTGTCCTTGTTTATCTTATTGTGACTCTTTGTGTGAATAATTTGTCCTAGTTAATTACACATTGTGACTCGTTGTGAATCATTTGTCCTTTTTTGATTAGTTCTTATGACTCGTTTTATGAATCATTTGTCGTAGTTAATTAGTCATTGTGACTCGTTGTGTGAATAATTTGTCCTTGTTCATTAGTCATTGTGACTCGTCGTGTGAATCATTTGTCCTAGTTCATTATCCATTGTGACTCGTTGTATGAATCATTTGTCCTTGTTCATTAGTTATTGTGACTCTTTGTGTGAATCATTTTGTCCTAGTTAATTACACATTGTGACTCGTTGTGCGAACCATTTGTCTTTATTCATTAGTCATTATGTCTCGTTGTATGAATCATTTGTCCTTGTTCATTAGTCCTTGTGACTTGTTGTGTGAACCATTTGTCCTTGTTATTAGTCATTGTGACTGTTTGTGTGAATCATTTGTCCTAGTTCATTAGTCATTGTGACTCGTCGTGTGAATCATTTGTCTTTGGTCATTAGTCCTTGTGACTCGTTGTGTGAAACATTTCTCCTTGCTTATTAGTCGTTGTGACACTTTGTGTGAATCATTTGTCCTAGTTCATTAGTCATTGTGACTCGTCGTGTGAATCATTTGTCCTTGTTCATTAGCCATTGTGACTCGTTGTGTGAATCATTTGTCCTTGTTCATTAGTTATTGTGACTCTTTGTGTGAATCATTTGTCCTAGTTAATTACACATTGTGACTCGTTGTGAATCATTTGTCCTTTTTTCATTAGTTTTTATGACTCGTTTTGATGCAGGAGCATTGATGGACAATGAAAATGAAGTGCTACTTAGCCGAAATGCAACTCATTTAGTCGAAGGCTTCAAGATTGGGTCAAGTTATTTGACGATGCTCACTTGGATGGATAAAGGCCCAGAAGTACACGGTTAATCCAAACCGTGTGGATTACTAGCTGGTCCGAAATTATTAATATTATTTAGCTAATTAATCTATTACAAATAAAATTAGGAAAGCCTATAATTTCCTAATCCTAGCTGAAGTCTTAGTTTCTTTTTTTCAGATTATTTGTTTCCTAATTAGTTAAGGAAACTAGTTTGCTGATTACTTGTTTCCTAATTAGTTAAGGAAATTAGTTTGCTTGTTGTCCAAGTATGATTAGGTTTTAGGTTACTATAAATTAAAGCCTTGTAACCTAATAACATTCAGATTACAGAAATACAATAAAACTTCCAGTTTTATGCTTTATTCGTCATTCTTGCGAGATACACGAACCCTACCTTGCGAGGTTGCCTTTGAGTGATTCGAGTGATTGCCTTGCGAGGTGCTGATCAAGATTCACCTATCTATCTTGTTCCTTAATCAATTCTAACGTTTTACCTTCTGTTTACCTATTTAATTCGCTGTTTTTACATCAATTCTACGGTCAGATTACAACAGTTCCGCTGCTTATTTTCTAACCTACAGAATTCGTTTAAACAGACTAATTCTGTATCAAAGTGGTTACCAGAGCTTAGGTTTTCGATTTATTGCTTAATAAATCAGTCTTGGGAGAAGATGGTGAATGGAGAAGGAGATAAACCATGGAAGGAAGACATGGATGCAATTAGGGCAGAGATTGGCCAGATTTCTTACGTAGTGAAGAGCATAGCTACGGATTTAGCCAGAAAAAAAAAGAAGAAATTGAACGGGTCAGAGTCAGACACCCAATCCGAATCTGAAGATGACGGACAGCCAAAATCAAACAAAAAAAGGAATGATGATGATAGAGGCCTGAAACTCGACATTCCCGAGTTTAACGGAGATGGAGATGCTGAAAAATTCTTGGATTGGATTCGTCAGGCAGAGAGGATCTTTGAGTACAAAAATTATGATGAAAACAAGCAATTCAAGGTGGCTACCTTAAAATTGACCAAGTACGCATCTTTGTGGTACGAAAACATGAAGAGGCAGCGTAAGAAGGATAGGAAGCCAAAAATTGAAACATGGGAGAAACTCGAGAAACACCTCACAAAGAGATTCCTTCCTAGAGACTATGAACAGGACAATTATCTGAAATTAACATCTCTGTCACAAGAGAGTTCGAGTGTCTCTGATTACATAAATGAGTTTGAGAAGATGAGTATCGTATGTGATCTAGAGGAAAAGCAAGAGTTGAGGACAGCACGATTCATTCGTGGCCTTAATTCTAATTTGGCGCAAAGGGTGGAAATTCAACATTATGATAACTTTGATGATGCTTGCAGATTGGCTCTTAAATTTGAGAAGCAGGATAAGAGCAAGAAGTCCTATACTCGTGATTATGCAAAGAATTCGAGCACATACTCGAAATCAGCAGCTACCACATCTAGTAGCAAGGAACCACGACTGGAGAATCCTAAAGATAAGGGAAAAGGCACGGTAGTGGAAGCTAAGGAGGCACGGTTGAGGCGTTGCTTCAAGTGCCAGGGATATGGGCACATTGCCAATGAATGTCCGCAAAAGAAAGCTCTGACAATTCAAGAACTGGTTAACTTAATTCCAAATTTCGTTGTTCCAGAATCTGAATCGGAACCTATTGATGTCGAAGATGAGAGTGGTGGGGAAGAAGTACATGAGGTGGAGCCTTACAGTGACGAGGAGAAAGGAGTGTTGGTACTTAGAAGCCTCCACACCGAGGCTGCTCAAATCGAGCACGAGCAAAGGGAGCAATTGTTTCATTCCCGTTGTAAGGTAAACAGCCAGATTTGCACTCTTATTATTGATAGTGGCTCTTGTACCAATGTTATAGCTAAGGATGTTGTTGCTAAACTGAAATTGCCTACTAAGAACCATCCTAAACCGTATAAACTGCATTGGCTTGATGGGAATAATGGGGTCATGGTAAAGAAACAGGCGTTAATTTCTTTGCAATTGGGACCGTATAAAGATGAGATATTATGTGACGTAATCCCGATGAATGCCTGCCATATTTTGCTGGGTAGACCGTGGCAATATGATAGGAAGGTGGAACATGACGGACGAAGTAATGTCTATGTTGTTTCTAAAGGGAAAGCTAAGTATCATTTGAAACCATTGTCGCCAACCAAATATAACAAACCTATTGCAAAAGACAGTTTGTTTTTGGATGCTAATGAGGCCGAGGAGGTTGTAGCGAGAGGGGAACCAAAGATACCTACTGGTTGTTCGAGAGGTAAAAAAAATGGAGAGTAATGATGCGAGGATTCGGGAGTTATTAGTTGAGTTCGGTGATGTGTTTCCCGACGAGTTACCCGATGGGTTACCACCGAAGAGAGGGATTGAGCACCAAATTGACTTACTTCCAGGGGCTGCATTACCTAATAAACCAGCCTATCGATGTAATCCCGAAGAGGCTAAGGAATTACAGAGACAAGTGCAAGAACTGATAGATAGAGGTTATGTGAAAGAAAGCTTGAGCCCATGTGCTGTACCAGCTCTTTTGGTACCGAAAAAGGAGGGAACTTGGCGAATGTGTATAGATAGCAGAGCCGTGAATAACATCACTATTAAATACCGTTTTCCTATGCCAAGACTTGATGATATGCTAGATGAACTTTCTGGTTCATGTGTGTTTTCTAAATTGGATTTGAGGAGTGGATACCACCAAATGCGGATTCGTGAAGGGGATGAGTGGAAGACAAAATTCAAAACGAAACAGGGGTTGTATGAGTGGCTTGTCATGCCGTTTGGATTATGTAATGCACCTAGTTCGTTTATGAGACTCATGAATGAAGTGTTAAGGCCGTTCCTTAACAAGTTTGTTGTTGTCTATCTGGATGACATTCTCATCTATAGCAAGAGTGAAGAAGAGCACAAGCTCCATCTTAGAGCTGTATTTGAAGTCATGAGAACGCGAAGGCTGTATGGTAAGCTCGAAAAGTGCACTTTTATGGTGCCAAGTGTTGTTTTTCTTGGTTACATTGTAGGAAAAGAAGGAGTAAGCATGGACCCATCCACGGTCGGCTATTCAAGCCTGGCCAGTGCCTAAATCCACGATCAAGTCCGTAGTTTTCATGGTTTGGCATCGTTTTATAGGCGTTTTATCCAGGGGTTTAGCTCAATCATGGCTCCAATTACCGAGCTAACCAAGAAAGGGGAGTTTGTTTGGACTCCGAGTGCTCAAAAGGCATTTGAAGAAGTGAAGAAAAAGTTGTGTTCGGACTGTTTTGGCGCTGCCCAACTTTGAGAAATTATTTGAAGTCGAGTGTGATGCAAGTGGCGTTGGGATTGGTGCCGTGTTGATCCAAGAGAAACGACCCATTGCTTATTTCAAAGAGAAACTTGGAGGCGCAAGGCTGAACTATTCAACCTATGACAAAGAGTTTTATGCCATTGTACGAGCATTGGAGCATTGGAGTCATTATTTGCGTCCTAAACCATTCGTGCTACATTCTGATCACGAAGCTCTTAAACATATTCATGGACAGCAAAAATTGAACATAAGGCACGCGAAGTGGGTCGAGTTTTTACAGTCATTCACGTTTTCATCCAAGTACAAAACAAGTAATTCTAATATTGTAGCTGATGCGTTATCTAGAAGACACTGTTTGTTGGTTGAATTAGATGCAAGATTGTTGGGTTTTGAGCATATTAAAGGGTTATACAAGGCTGACCCGGCCTTTGCTAAAGAGGTGATTGAACCTCTCGGACTTTATACAATGCAAGACGGATTTTTGTTTAAGGGAAATCGCCTTTGCATTCCACAAGGGTCAATTCAGGAGTTGATTATTAGAGAAGCTCACGGAGGAGCTTTGGCTGGTCATTTCGGTTCAAACAAGACTTATGACATTGTAAGTGAACATTTCTATTGGCCCAAGATGAGTAAGGATGTCCAAGAAATTGTGGGCAAGTGCGTTGTGTGTCGAAAAGCAAAGAGTTCGTTTGTCAAAGGGTCAGTACACGCCTTTACCTGTGCCAAAACAGCCTTGGAGCGAGGTGAGCATGGATTTCATACTTAGTTTGCCGAGAACACAAAGGGGTAAAGACTCGATCATGGTTGTTGTTGATCGGTTTTCAAAGATGGCTCATTTTATTCCTTGTCACAAGACGGATGATGCTACGAATGTTGCTGATTTGTACTATAAGGAGGTAGTCCGTTTACATGGTATTCCCCTTACTATTGTCTCAGACCGTGATGTGAAGTTCCTTAGTTATTTTTGGAAGACTTTATGGCGTTTGATGGGTACAAAGTTGCTGTTCAGTACTTCGCACCATCCTCAAACAGATGGGCAAATGGAGGTCACTAATCGTACCTTGGGAAGTTTATTGCGTGGCCTAGTGAGCAAGACTACGAAGGATTGGGATACTAAACTTGCACATGCTGAATTTGCGTATAACCGGACTCCATCAGTGACTACAGGGCGTGCTCCATTCGAAATTGTGTATGGCATTAATCCATTTTTGCCTATTGATCTAGTTCCAATTCCGAAGAAAGACCTTATGAGCTTTGAAGCTAAGGAGAGGCAGGCTACCTTTCTGAGGACTTGTGAACAAGTGAGAGCCCAAATTGAGAAATCGAATGCTAAATACAAAGAGAAAGCCAATAAGCATCGAAAACAGCCCGTGTTCAAAGTAGGGGATCTCGTGTGGCTTCATTTAAGGAAGGAGCGTTTTCCAGCTAAGCGAAAGAACAAGTTGATGCCGCGAGCAGATGGCCCATTCAAGGTCATCGATTGCTACGGTTCGAATGCTTACAAGTTGGAATTACCAAGTGAGTACGGTGGTGTGAGTGCAACGTTTAATGTTGGTGACCTGTCCCCATATCTCGACGACGACAATTTGAGGTCAAATTCTCAAAAAGAAGGAGAGAATGATGCAGGAGCATTGATGGACAATGAAAATGAAGTGCTACTTAGCCGAAATGCAACTCATTTAGTCGAAGGCTTCAAGATTGGGTCAAGTTATTTGACGATGCTCACTTGATGGATAAAGGCCCGTAAGTACACCTAATTAATCCAAACCGTGTGGATTACTAGCTGGTCCGAAATTATTAATATTATTTAGCTAATTAATCTATTACAAATAAAATTAGGAAAGCCTATAATTTCCTAATCCTAGTCAAGTCTTAGTTTCTTTTTTTCAGATTATTTGTTTCCTAATTAGTTAAGGAAACTAGTTTGCTGATTATTTGTTTCCTAATTAGTTAAGGAAATTAGTTTGCTTGTTGTCCAAGTATGATTAGGTTTTAGGTTACTATAAATTAAAGCCTTGTAACCTAATAACATTCAGATTACAGAAATACAATAAAACTTCCAGTTTTATGCTTTATTCGTCATTCTTGCGAGATACACGAACCCTACCTTGCGAGGTTGCCTTTGAGTGATTCGAGTGATTGCCTTCTAAGAGGTGCTGATCAAGATTCACCTATCTATCTTGTTCCTTAATCAATTCTAACGTTTTACCTTCTGTTTACCTATTTAATTCGCTGTTTTTACATCAATTCTACGGTCAGATTACAACAGTTCCGCTGCTTATTTTCTAACCTACAGAATTCGTTTAAACAGACTAATTCTGTATCACGTTTTATGAATCATTTGTCGTAGTTAATTAGTCATTGTGACTCGTTGTGTGAATCATTTGTCCTTGTTCATTAGTCCTTGTGACTCGTTGTGTGAACCATTTGTCCTTGTTCATTAGTCATTGTGATTTGTTGTGTGAATCATTTGTCCTAGTTCATTAGCCATTGTGACTCGTTGAATGAATCATTTGTCCTTGTTCATTAGTTATTGTGACTCGTTTTGAATCATTTGTCCTTTTTTCATTAGTTTTTATGACTCGTTTTATGAATCATTTGTCGTAGTTAATTAGTCATTGTGACTCGTTGTGTGAATCATTTGTCCTTGTTCATTAGTCATTGTGACTCGTCGTGTGAATCATTTGTCCTAGTTCATTAGCCATTGTGACTCGTTGTATGAATCATTTGTCCTTGTTCATTAGTTATTGTGACTCTTTGTGTGAATCATTTTTTCCTAGTTAATTACACATTGTGACTCGTTGTGCGAACCATTTGTCTTTATTCATTAGTCATTATGTCTCGTTGTGTGAATCATTTGTCCTTGTTCATTAGTCCTTGTGACTTGTTGTGTGAACCATTTGTCCTTGTTATTAGTCATTGTGACTGTTTGTGTGAATCATTTGTCCTAGTTCATTAGTCATTGTGACTCGTCGTGTGAATCATTTGTCTTTGGTCATTAGTCCTTGTGACTCGTTGTGTGAAACATTTCTCCTTGCTTATTAGTCGTTGTGACACTTTGTGTGAATCATTTGTCCTAGTTCATTAGTCATTGTGACTCGTCGTGTGAATCATTTGTCCTTGTTCATTAGCCATTGTGACTCGTTGTGTGAATCATTTGTCCTTGTTCATTAGTTATTGTGACTCTTTGTGTGAATCATTTGTCCTAGTTAATTACACATTGTGACTCGTTGTGAATCATTTGTCCTTTTTCATTAGTTTTTATGACTCGTTTTATGAATCATTTGTCGTTGTTAATTAGTCATTGTGACTCGTTGTGTGAATCATTTGTCCTTGTTCATTAGTCCTTGTGACTCGTTGTGTGAACCATTTGTCCTTGTTCATTAGTTATTTCGACTCTTTGTGTGAATCATTTGTCCTAGTTAATTACTCATTGTGACTCGTCGTGTGATTCATTTGTCTTTGGTCATTAGTCCTTGTGACTCGTTGTGTGAACCATTTCTCCTTGCTTATTAGTCATTGTGACTCTTTGTGTGAATCATTTGTAATTGTTCATTAGCCATTGTGACTCGTTGTGTGAATCATTTGTCCTAGTTCATTAGTCATTGTGACTCGTCGTGTGAATCATTTGTCGTTGGTCATTAGTCCTTGTGACTCGTTGTGTGAACCATTTCTCCTTGCTTATTAGTCGTTGTGACACTTTGTGTGAATCATTTGTCCTAGTTCATTAGTCATTGTGACTCGTCGTGTGAATCATTTGTCCTTGTTCATTAGCCATTGTGACTCGTTGTGTGAATCATTTGTCCTTGTTCATTAGTTATTGTGACTCTTTGTGTGAATCATTTGTCCTAGTTAATTACACATTGTGACTCGTTGTGAATCATTTGTCCTTTTTCATTAGTTTTTATGACTCGTTTTATGAATCATTTGTCGTAGTTAATTAGTCATTGTGACTCGTTGTGTGAATCATTTGTCCTTCTTCATTAGTCCTTGTGACTCGTTGTGTGAACCATTTGTCCTTGTTCATTAGTCATTGTGATTTGTTGTGTGAATCATTTGTCCTAGTTCATTAGCCATTGTGACTCGTTGAATGAATCATTTGTCCTTGTTCATTAGTTATTGTGACTCTTTGTGTTTATCATTTTGTCCTAGTTAATTACACATTGTGACTCGTTGTGCGAACCGTTTGTCTTTATTCATTAGTCATTATGACTCGTTGTGTGAATCATTTGTCCTTGTTCATTAGTCCTTGTGACTCGTTGTGTGAACCATTTGTCCTTGTTCATTAGTTATTTCGACTCTTTGTGTGAATCATTTGTCCTAGTTAATTACTCATTGTGACTCGTCGTGTGAATCATTTGTCTTTGGTCATTAGTCCTTGTGACTCGTTGTGTGAACCATTTCTCCTTGCTTATTAGTCATTGTGACTCTTTGTGTGAATCATTTGTAATTGTTCATTAGCCATTGTGACTCGTTGTGTGAATCATTTTTCCTTGTTCATTAGTCCTTGTGACTCGTTGTGTGACCAATTTGTCCTTGTTCATTAGTCATTGTGACTCGTTGTGTTAATCATTTGTCCTAGTTCATTAGCCATTGTGACTCGTTGTATGAATCATTTGTCCTTGTTCATTAGTTATTGTGACTCTTTGTGTGAATCATTTTGTCCTATTTAATTACACATTGTGACTCATTGTGCGAACCATTTGTCTTTAATCATTAGTCATTTTGTCTCATTGTGTTAATCATTTGTCCTTGTTCATTAGTCCTTGTGACTCGTTGTCTTAACCATTTGTCCTTGTTTATTAGTCATTGTGACAGTTTGTGTGAATCATTTGTCCTAGTTCATTAGTCATTGTGACGCGTCGTGTGAATCATTTGTCTTTGGTCATTAGTCCTTGTGACTCATTGTGTGAACCATTTCTCCTTGCTTATTAGTCGTTGTGACACTTTGTGTGAATGATTTGTCCTAGTTCATTAGTCATTGTGACTCGTCGTGTGAATCATTTGTCCTTGTTCATTAGCCATTGTGACTCATTGTGTGAATCATTTGTCCTTGTTCATTAGTTATTGTGACTCATTGTGTGAATCATTTGTCCTAGTTAAATACACATTGTGACTCGTTGTGGATCATTTGTCCTTTTTCATTAGTTTTTATGACTCGTTTTATGAATCATTTGTCGTAGTTAATTAGTCATTGTGACTCGTTGTATGAATCATTTGTCCTTGTTCATTAGTCCTTGTGACTCGTTGTGTGAACCATTTGTCCTTGTTCATTAGTTATTGCGACTCTTTGTGTGAATCATTTGTCCTAGTTAATTACTCATTGTGACTCGTCGTGTGAATCATTTGTCTTTGGTCATTAGTCCTTGTGACTCGTTGTGTGAATCATTTGTCCTTGTTCATTAGTCCTTGTGACTCGTTATGTGACCAATTTGTCCTTGTTCATTAGTCATTGTGACTCGTTGTGTGAATCATTTGTCCTAGTTCATTAGTCCTTGTGACTCGTTATGTGACCAATTTGTCCTTGTTCATTAGTCATTGTGACTCGTTGTGTGAATCATTTGTCCTAGTTCATTAGCCATTGTGACTCGTTGTATGAATCATTTGTCCTTGTTCATTAGTTATTGTGACTCTTTGTGTGAATCATTTTGTCCTAGTTAATTACACATTGTGACTCGTTGTGCGAACCATTTGTCTTTATTCATTAGTCATTATGTCTCGTTCTGTGAATCATTTGTCCTTGTTCATTAGTCCTTGTGACTTGTTGTGTGAACCATTTGTCCTTGTTATTAGTCATTGTGACTGTTTGTGTGAATCATTTGTCCTAGTTCATTAGTCATTGTGACTCGTCGTGTGAATCATTTGTCTTTGGTCATTAGTCCTTGTGACTCGTTGTGTGAAACATTTCTCCTTGCTTATTAGTCGTTGTGACACTTTGTGTGAATCATTTGTCCTAGTTCATTAGTCATTGTGACTCGTCGTGTGAATCATTTGTCCTTGTTCATTAGCCATTGTGACTCGTTGTGTGAATCATTTGTCCTTGTTCATTAGTCCTTGTGACTCGTTATGTGACCAATTTGTCCTTGTTCATTAGTCATTGTGACTCGTTGTGTGAATCATTTGTCCTAGTTCATTAGCCATTGTGACTCGTTGTATGAATCATTTGTCCTTGTTCATTAGTTATTGTGACTCTTTGTGTGAATCATTTTGTCCTAGTTAATTACACATTGTGACTCGTTGTGCGAACCATTTGTCTTTATTCATTAGTCATTATGTCTCGTTCTGTGAATCATTTGTCCTTGTTCATTAGTCCTTGTGACTTGTTGTGTGAACCATTTGTCCTTGTTATTAGTCATTGTGACTGTTTGTGTGAATCATTTGTCCTAGTTCATTAGTCATTGTGACTCGTCGTGTGAATCATTTGTCTTTGGTCATTAGTCCTTGTGACTCGTTGTGTGAAACATTTCTCCTTGCTTATTAGTCGTTGTGACACTTTGTGTGAATCATTTGTCCTAGTTCATTAGTCATTGTGACTCGTCGTGTGAATCATTTGTCCTTGTTCATTAGCCATTGTGACTCGTTGTGTGAATCATTTGTCCTTGTTTATTAGTTATTGTGACTCTTTGTGTGAATAATTTGTCCTAGTTAATTACACATTGTGACTCGTTGTGAATCATTTGTCCTTTTTTCATTAGTTTTTATGACTCGTTTTATGAATCATTTGTCGTAGTTAATTAGTCATTGTGACTCGTTGTGTGAATCATTTGTCCTTGTTCATTAGTCATTGTGACTCGTCGTGTGAATCATTTGTCCTAGTTCATTAGCCATTGTGACTCGTTGTATGAATCATTTGTCCTTGTTCATTAGTTATTGTGACTCTTTGTGTGAATCATTTTGTCCTAGTTAATTACACATTGTGACTCGTTGTGCGAACCATTTGTCTATATTCATTAGTCATTATGTCTCGTTGTGTGAATCATTTGTCCTTGTTCATTAGTCCTTGTGACTTGTTGTGTGAACCATTTGTCCTTGTTATTAGTCATTGTGACTGTTTGTGTGAATCATTTGTCCTAGTTCATTAGCCATTGTGACTCGTCGTGTGAATCATTTGTCTTTGGTCATTAGTCCTTGTGACTCGTTGTGTGAAACATTTCTCCTTGCTTATTAGTCGTTGTGAAACTTTGTGTGAATCATTTGTCCTAGTTCATTAGTCATTGTGACTCGTCGTGTGAATCATTTGTCCTTGTTCATTAGCCATTGTGACTCGTTGTGTGAATCATTTGTCCTTGTTCATTAGTTATTGTGACTCTTTGTGTGAATCATTTGTCCTAGTTAATTACACATTGTGACTCGTTGTGCGAACCATTTGTCTTTATTCATTAGTCATTTTGTCTCGTTGTGTTAATCATTTGTCCTTGTTCATTAGTCCTTGTGACTCGTTGTGTTAACCATTTGTCCTTGTTTATTAGTCATTGTGACAGTTTGTGTGAATCATTTGTCCTAGTTCATTAGTCATTGTGACGCGTCGTGTGAATCATTTGTCTTTGGTCATTAGTCCTTGTGACTCATTGTGTGAACCATTTCTCCTTGCTTATTAGTCGTTGTGACACTTTGTGTGAATGATTTGTCCTAGTTCATTAGTCATTGTGACTCGTCGTGTGAATCATTTGTCCTTGTTCATTAGCCATTGTGACTCGTTGTGTGAATCATTTGTCCTTGTTCATTAGTTATTGTGACTCATTGTGTGAATCATTTGTCCTAGTTAAATACACATTGTGACTCATTGTGGATCATTTGTCCTTTTTCATTAGTTTTTATGACTCGTTTTATGAATCATTTGTCGTAGTTAATTAGTCATTGTGACTCGTTGTATGAATCATTTGTCCTTGTTCATTAGTTATTGCGACTCTTTGTGTGAATCATTTGTCCTAGTTAATTACTCATTGTGACTCGTCGTGTGAATCATTTGTCTTTGGTCATTAGTCCTTGTGACTCGTTGTGTGAATCATTTGTCCTTGTTCATTAGTCCTTGTGACTCGTTATGTGACCAATTTGTCCTTGTTCATTAGTCATTGTGACTCGTTGTGTGAATCATTTGTCCTAGTTCATTAGTCCTTGTGACTCGTTATGTGACCAATTTGTCCTTGTTCATTAGTCATTGTGACTCGTTGTGTGAATCATTTGTCCTAGTTCATTAGCCATTGTGACTCCTTGTATGAATCATTTGTCCTTGTTCATTAGTTATTGTGACTCTTTGTGTGAATCATTTTGTCCTAGTTAATTACACATTGTGACTCGTTGTGCGAACCATTTGTCTTTATTCATTAGTCATTATGTCTCGCTCGTGAATCATTTGTCCTTGTTCATTAGTCCTTGTGACTTGTTGTGTAAACCATTTGTCCTTGTTATTAGTCATTGTGACTGTTTGTGTGAATCATTTGTCCTAGTTCATTAGTCATTGTGACTCGTCGTGTGAATCATTTGTCTTTGGTTATTAGTCCTTGTGACTCGTTGTGTGAAACATTTCTCCTTGCTTATTAGTCGTTGTGACACTTTGTGTGAATCATTTGTCCTAGTTCATTAGTCATTGTGACTCGTCGTGTGAATCATTTGTCCTTGTTCATTAGCCATTGTGACTCGTTGTGTGAATCATTTGTCCTTGTTCATTAGTCCTTGTGACTCGTTATGTGACCAATTTGTCCTTGTTCATTAGTCATTGTGACTCGTTGTGTGAATCATTTGTCCTAGTTCATTAGCCATTGTGACTCGTTGTATGAATCATTTGTCCTTGTTCATTAGTTATTGTGACTCTTTGTGTGAATCATTTTGTCCTAGTTAATTACACATTGTGACTCGTTGTGCGAACCATTTGTCTTTATTCATTAGTCATTATGTCTCGTTACGCGAATCATTTGTCCTTGTTCATTAGTCCTTGTGACTTGTTGTGTGAACCATTTGTCCTTGTTATTAGTCATTGTGATCGTTTGTGTGAATCATTTGTCCTAGTTCATTAGTCATTGTGACTCGTCGTGTGAATCATTTGTCTTTGGTCATTAGTCCTTGTGACTCGTTGTGTGAAACATTTCTCCTTGCTTATTAGTCGTTGTGACACTTTGTGTGAATCATTTGTCCTAGTTCATTAGTCATTGTGACTCGTCGTGTGAATCATTTGTCCTTGTTCATTAGCCATTGTGACTCGTTGTGTGAATCATTTGTCCTTGTTTATTAGTTATTGTGACTCTTTGTGTGAATAATTTGTCCTAGTTAATTACACATTGTGACTCGTTGTGAATCATTTGTCCTTTTTTCATTAGTTTTTATGACTCGTTTTATGAATCATTTGTCGTAGTTAATTAGTCATTGTGACTCGTTGTGTGAATCATTTGTCCTTGTTCATTAGTCATTGTGACTCGTCGTGTGAATCATTTGTCCTAGTTCATTAGCCATTGTGACTCGTTGTATGAATCATTTGTCCTTGTTCATTAGTTATTGTGACTCTTTGTGTGAATCATTTTGTCCTAGTTAATTACACATTGTGACTCGTTGTGCGAACCATTTGTCTTTATTCATTAGTCATTATGTCTCGTTGTGTGAATCATTTGTCCTTGTTCATTAGTCCTTGTGACTTGTTGTGTGAACCATTTGTCCTTGTTATTAGTCATTGTGACTGTTTGTGTGAATCATTTGTCCTAGTTCATTAGTCATTGTGACTCGTCGTGTGAATCATTTGTCTTTGGTCATTAGTCCTTGTGACTCGTTGTGTGAAACATTTCTCCTTGCTTATTAGTCGTTGTGACACTTTGTGTGAATCATTTGTCCTAGTTCATTAGTCATTGTGACTCGTCGTGTGAATCATTTGTCCTTGTTCATTAGCCATTGTGACTCGTTGTGTGAATCATTTGTCCTTGTTCATTAGTTATTGTGACTCTTTGTGTGAATCATTTGTCCTAGTTAATTACACATTGTGACTCGTTGTGAATCATTTGTCCTTTTTCATTAGTTTTTATGACTCGTTTTATGAATCATTTGTCGTAGTTAATTAGTCATTGTGACTCGTTGTGTGAATCATTTGTCCTTGTTCATTAGTCCTTGTGACTCGTTGTGTGAACCATTTGTCCTTGTTCATTAGTTATTGCGACTCTTTGTGTGAATCATTTGTCCAAGTTAATTACTCATTGTGACTCGTCGTGTGAATCATTTGTCTTTGGTCATTAGTCCTTGTGACTCGTTGTGTGAACCATTTCTCCTTGCTTATTAGTCATTGTGACTCTTTGTGTGAATCATTTGTAGTTGTTCATGAAGAGAATTCAGCCGAGCATTCCTCTTTTGAGCCCGGTTTTGGACCTTGCACAAGATTGAGGTCTAACATGAATTCCGTCTAAGAAGTCGTGCCTTTTTCCAGCATGGGATTAATCTTTGGTGAGTTTGGGACGTTTTTGTGTAGGAACTTGTGTCCCAAAGCTTTTCCTATCAATGAGTTTGCCAAGCTTTTAAAACCGTGCGCAATCAGGACCATGGCTGGAGCAGGCTTAGTTTTCTGTGCATTATGTCGCTATCAACATTCCTCTTTTGATCAAACATAGCTCAAGGGCCCTTAGGAGAGTATTTGCAGCATTGCCAAAGTCTTCCAAGTGAGTCCAAGTGTGCATAAACAAGACTTGAGCTAGTAAACAAGGGATTGTTGTACTATTAGTTTACTTTCTATCTTTTATGCTTTATGTCCTTTTCTTTTCTGATTTCTTGTAAGGTCCTTGGCTGCCGTGTTTGGTGGTATTAGCAGCTCTTTTTGTGGCCATAGGATGCTATCTTAGATGAAGGGAGGAGATTGTCTTGCTTGTCCTATAAAAGCAAGCACAACCCTTAGACAAAGATCAGATTATTTTTGAATGAAAAAACCCTAAGAAGCAACCTGCGTTCTTTCTTCTTTATCTTTGCTTTGTGCTTGATAAAACTCCCTTGCTTAGTGCTAGGAGGTTGGATAAGTCCTTTGCTAAGTGCTTGGACGAGTCCTAGGCTTAATTCATTGCTTTGTGTTCGAATTAAGTCATACCTTGAGTCCTAAACAAGCTGAGTTTTCTTTGTTTGTAATTTGGGAATTTCGTGTCTAATATCAATTCAAATCTGATAGTTTTAGTTCAAATTGGTTATCAGAGCTTTGGTTAACAACAAAATCCTTTCTTTGTGAGTTCATCATACCCTAACCACATTAAAAACACAAAAAACAACCATGAGTGAAGAAAGGATTGCTGGAATTGAAACACAAGTTACTCAACTTTCTGAAAAATGTGATTTGTTGCTAGAATCTCTCAATGTTATCATGGCTAACATTCCAACACCACCACCAAGAGGAGGACGACCACCTAGAGGTAGGGGTAGAGGCCGTGGCTTCATGGGGAGAGGACGAGCTCATGGTGGCCATGAGGAAGAGGAGCTTTCTGATTCGGAGGAGTCCATGGCCGAGGCCTTTCATGGAGAGCCCAACAAAGACTTAAAGGTAGAAATTCCTGATTTTCATGGTAGTTTAAACCCCGAGGATTTGTTAGATTGGTTTAGGACCATTGAAAGAGTCTTTGAGTTTAAAGGTTATCCTGATGGCAAAGCTTTTAAAGTTGCAATCTTGAAACTCAAAGGCTATGCTTCCCTTTGGTATGAGAACTTAAAAAATCAGAGAAGAAGGGATGGTAAGGAACCTATTAAGTCTTGGTTAAAACTGAAAAAGAAGCTTAATGAGAAGTTTATACCTAAAGAGTACACTCAAGACATTTTCATTAAGCTCACACAACTTAAACAAGACCAACAACCACTTGAGTCATATCTTAGGGACTTTGAACAACTTACTTTGCAATGTGAACTCAATGAGAAGCCCGAACAGAAAATTGCTAGATTTGTTGAAGGTTTAGATACCAAGATTGCTCATAGGGTTAGAATGCAACAAGTATGGTCCTTTGATGAGGCCGTTAATTTGGCTTTAAGGGTTGAGAAAATGGGTAAAGGGAAGGTTACAACCACCAAACCAACCACCAAAACAGCCACCTTTAAACCCCCAACCAGTTTCAAAATTAATGAACCACCCTCTCAAAACAAAACCTCCATGCTTGACAAGGGGAAAACAGCCGAGACCTCACAAAAAAAGACCATGCCTCTCAAAAAATGTTACCAATGCCAAGGTTATGGTCACTTTGCCAAAGAATGCCCAACCAAGAGAGCCCTTAGTAGCTTTGAAGTGGTTCATTGGGGTGATGATGAGATCCTTGTGTGTGATGAGGAAAGGGAGGGAACGGACCATGAAGAGGATGATGTGGTTATGCCGGATGCGGGTCTTAGCTTGGTTACTTGGAGAGTGATGCATACCCAACCCCAACCCTTGGAAATGGACCAAAGACAACAAATTTTCAGGTCTAGGTGCACCATTAAAGGAAGGGTTTGTAATCTTATCATTGATGGAGGGAGTTGTACCAATGTTGCCTCTAGTACTCTCATTGACAAACTATCATTACCTACACAAGACCATCCTAGTCCTTATAAGCTAAGGTGGCTCAACAAAGGGGCTGAAGTGAGGGTTGATAAGCAATGCTTGGTTCCTTTTTCCATTGGCAAAAACTATGTAGATGAAGCTCTTTGTGATGTTCTTCCAATGGATGCTTGTCACTTGCTACTTGGGAGACCGTGGGAGTTTGATAGGGAATCGGTTCATCATGGTAAAGACAACACCTACACCTTCAAATTTGGCTCAAGAAAGGTCATCCTAGCACCTTTACCACCTGTTCTCAAGCATATTCCAACACCCTCCATGCTTGAACCATCTAAGGAAGTGTTGCTAATCAATGGGGCAGAAATGTTACAAGAGTTAAAGGAGGATAGGGACGTGTATGTGCTTATAGCCAAGGAAGTGGTGGGAGAGCAAGAGAAGGGGCTGCCTAGTGAGGTCCAACGCCTACTCAAAACCTATGGTGATGTGTTTCCAAATGAGCTTCCTAGTGGTTTGCCTCCTCTTAGAGGAATTGAGCATCAAATTGATTTCATTCCGGGAGCTACTCTACCCAACAAGGCAGCCTATAGAAGTGATCCTAAAGCTAGCCAAGAATTGCAACAACAAATTGGAGAGCTCATGAGCAAGGGTTTTGTGAGGGAGAGCCTTAGCCCTTGTGCCGTTCCAGCCTTGCTTGTGCCCAAGAAAGATGGGTCATGGAGGATGTGCACCGATAGTAGAGCCATCAACAACATAACCATCAAGTATAGGTTTCCTATACCAAGGCTTGATGACATCCTAGATGAGCTTAGTGGAGCCAAACTGTTTTCAAAGATTGATTTAAGGCAAGGTTATCATCAAGTAAGAATCAAAGAAGGAGATGAGTGGAAAACCGCATTCAAAATAAAGCATGGGTTGTATGAATGGCTTGTCATGCCATTTGGTCTTTCTAATGCACCAAGCACTTTCATGAGGCTTATGAATGAAGTGCTTAGGCCTCACTTGGGCAGCTTTGTTGTTGTATACTTTGATGACATCTTGGTGTATAGTCCTAACAAAGAAGAGCACCTCAATCATTTGCAAATATTGTTTGACACTCTTAGGGAACACAAGTTGTATGGGAAGCTTGAGAAGTGTTCTTTTATGCAAAGTGAAGTCCAATTCTTGGGTTTCATCATTTCTGACCGTGGCATATTAGTTGATCGAGAGAAGGTTAAAGCAATCAAGTCATGGCCTATTCCTAGGAATATCACGGATGTGAGGAGCTTTCATGGGTTAGCATCATTCTATAGGAGGTTTATCAAGGATTTTAGCACTCTCATGGCTCCTATAACTGAATGTATGAAGAAGGGGGAGTTCAAATGGGGAGATAAGGCTGAAACTTCCTTCAGCACCATCAAGGAAAAGCTATGTGAGTCTCCTATTCTTGCTTTGCCAAATTTTGATAAGTTGTTTGAAGTTGAGTGTGATGCTAGTGGCATTGGCATTGGGGCTGTCCTTGTTCAAGAGCACAAGCCAATTGCTTACTTTAGTGAGAAATTGAGTGGTGCCAAGCTAAATTACTCAACTTATGACAAAGAGTTCTATGCCATTGTAAGAGCCTTAACTCATTGGAGCCATTACCTCAAGCCAAGGCCCTTTGTTCTTCATTCGGATCATGAGGCTCTTAAGTACATCAATGGACAGCATAAGCTCAACCATAGACATGCCAAATGGGTTGAGTTCTTACAATCATTCAACTTTGCAAGCAAGTACATAGAAGGGAAGGATAACGTGGTTGCGGATGCTCTATCAAGGAGGTTCATTATGTTGAGTTACATGGAACAAAGAGTGCTTGGGTTTGAGCACATGAAAGAGTTTTACCAAGAGGATCCAGATTTCAAGGAGGAGTGGGGGTCATTGCAAAATGGACGAGCTAAAGGGGGTCATTACTTGGTCCAAGAGGGGTTCTTGTTTCGTGGAAACCGTTTGTGTGTGCCAAGGAGTCCCTATAGAAGCTTGTTGGTACGAGAGGCACACTCCAATGGTCTTGCCGGGCACTTTGGCATTCAAAAGACCTATGACATACTCCAAGAGCATTTCTATTGGCCTAAGATGCTTGGGGATGTCCAAGATGTTATCAAGAGGTGTGCTCCATGTCAACAATCCAAGTCCTACTTCAAAACAGGCCCCTATACCCCTTTACCCGTCCCAAACCAGCCATGGGAGGACATTAGCATGGATTTCATAGTTGCTTTGCCAAGAACTCAAAGAGGCAAGGACTCCATCATGGTTGTTGTGGATAGGTTTAGCAAGATGGCTCACTTCATTGCTTGTAAGAAAACGGAGGATGCATCTAGTGTGGCTGATTTATACTTCAAAGAGGTGGTTAAGCTCCATGGAGTTCCCAAGTCTATTGTCTCGGATAGGGATTCAAAGTTCATGAGCCATTTTTGGAGGTCCTTGTGGAAGCTACTCAAGACTAGGCTCTTATTTAGCACCTCCCATCACCCCCAAACTGATGGACAAACGGAGGTGACTAACAAGACTCTAGGGAGAATCCTAAGGTGCACGGTTTCTAAGTCATTGAAGGATTGGGATCTCAAACTAGCTCAAGCCGAGTTTGCCTTCAATAGGGCTCCTTCTACAAGCACGGGCAAGTCTCCATTTGAAGTTGTTTATGGCGCCAACCCCCTCATTAGTCACAAGGACTAATGAACAAGGACAAATGGTTCACACAACGAGTCACAAGGACTAATGAACAAGGACAAATGATTCACACGAAGAGTCACAAAGACTAATGAACTAGGACAAATGATTCACACGAAGAGTCACAATGACTAATGAACTAGGACAAATGATTCAAACAAAGAGTCACAACGACTAATAAACAAGGACAAATGGTTCACACAAAGAGTCACAACGACTAATAAACAAGGACAAATTGTTCAAACAATGAGTCACAAGGACTAATGAACAATGACAAATGATTCACACAACGAGTCAGAATGAGTAATTAACTAGGATAAAGGATTCACACAAAGAGTCACAATAAATAATGACCAAGGACAAATGATTTACACAACGAGTCACAATGAGTAATTAACTAGGACAAATGATTCACACAAAGAGTCATAATAACTAATGAACAATGACAAATGGTTCAAACAACGAGTCACAAGTACTAATGAACAAGGACAAATGATTCACACAACGAGTCATAATGACTAATGAATAAAGACAAATGGTCGCACAACGAGTCGCAATGAGTAATTAACTAGGACAAATGATTCACACAAAGAGTCATAATAACTAATGAACAATGACAAATGGTTCACACAACGAGTCACAAGGACTAATGAACAAGGACAAATGATTCACACAACGAGTCACAACGACTAATGAACAAGGACAAATGATTCACACGACGAGTCACAATGCCTAATGAACTAGGACAAATGATTCACACAAAGAGTCACAACGACTAATAAACAAGGACAAATGGTTCACACAACAAGTCACAAGGACTAATGAACAAGGACAAATGATTCACACGACGAGTCACAATGACTAATGAACTAGGACAAATGATTCACACAAAGAGTCACAATGACTAATAACCAAGGACAAATGGTTCACACAACGAGTCACAAGGACTAATGAACAAGGACAAATGATTCACACGACGAGTCACAATGACTAATGAATTAGGACAAATGATTCACACAACGAGTCACAATGACTAATGTACTAGGACAAATGATTCACACAACGAGTCACAATGAGTAATTAAGTAGCATAAAGGATTCACACAAAGAGTCACAATAAATAATGACCAAGAACAAATGATTTACACAACGAGTCACAATAGGTAATTTACTAGGACAAATGATTCACACAAAGAGTCATAATAACTAATGAACAATGACAAATGGTTCACACAACGAGTCACAAGGACTAAAATGAACAAGGACAAATGATTCACACAACGAGTTATAATGACAAATGAATAAAGATAAATGGTTCGCACAACGAGTCACAATGTGTAATTAACTAGGACAAATGATTCACACAACGAGTCACAATGGCTAATGAACAAGGACAAATGATTCACACGATGAGTCACAATGACTAATGAACTAGGACAAATGATTCACACGAAGAGTCACAACGACTAATGAACTAGGACAAATGATTCACACAAAGAGTCACGACTAATAATCAAGGACAAATGGTTCAAACAATGAGTCACAAGGACTAATGAACAATGACAAATGATTCACACAACGAGTCAGAATGAGTAATTAACTAGGATAAAGGATTCACAGAAAGAGTTAAAATAAATAATTACCAAGGACAAATGATTCACACGACGAGTCACAATGACTAATGAACAAGGACAAATGACTCACACAAAGAGTCACAATGACTAATAAACAAGGACAAATGGTTCACACAACGAGTCACAAGGACTAATGAACAAGGACAAATGATTCACACGATGAGTCACAATGACTAATGAACTAGGACAAATGATTCACACGAAGAGTCACAACGACTAATGAACTAGGACAAATGATTCACACAAAGAGTCACGACTAATAATCAAGGACAAATGGTTCAAACAATGAGTCACAAGGACTAATGAACAATGACAAATGATTCACACAACGAGTCAGAATGAGTAATTAACTAGGATAAAGGATTCACAGAAAGAGTTAAAATAAATAATTACCAAGGACAAATGATTCACACGACGAGTCACAATGACTAATGAACAAGGACAAATGATTCACACAAAGAGTCACAATGACTAATAAACAAGGACAAATGGTTCACACAACGAGTCACAAGGACTAATGAACAAGGACAAATGATTCACACGACGAGTCACAATGACTAATAAAAAAGGACAAATGGTTCACACAAAGAATCACAACGACTAATAAACAAGGACAAATGGTTCACACAAAGAGTCACAACAACTAATGAACAAGGACAAATGGTTCAAACAACAAGTCACAAGGACTAATGAACAAGGACAAATGGTTCACACGAAGAGTCAGAACGACTAATGAACTAGGACAAATGATTCACACAAAGAGTCACAACGACTAATAAACAAGGACAAATGGTTCACACAAAGAGTCACAACGACTAATAAACAATGACAAATGATTCACACAACGAGTCACAATGAGTAATTAACTAGGATAAAGGATTCACACAAAGAGTCACAACAACTAATAAACAAGGACAAATGGTTCACACAACAAGTCACAAGGACTAATGAACAAGGACAAATGATTCACACGACGAGTCACAATGACTAATGAACTAGGACAAATGATTCACACAAAGAGTCACAATGACTAATAACCAACGACAAATGGTTCACACAACGAGTCACAAGGACTAATGAACAAGGACAAATGATTCACACGACGAGTCACAATGACTAATGAATTAGGACAAATGATTCACACAACGAGTCACAATGACTAATGTACTAGGACAAATGATTCACACAATGAGTCACAATGATTAATTAACTAGGATAAAGGATTCACACAATGAGTCACAATAAATAATGACCAAGGACAAATGATTTACACAACGAGTCACAATGAGTAATTAACTAGGACAAATGATTCACACAAAGAGTCATAATAACTAATGAACAATGACAAATGGTTCAAACAACGAGTCACAAGTACTAATGAACAAGGACAAATGATTCACACAACGAGTCATAATGACTAATGAATAAAGACAAATGGTTCGCACAACGAGTCACAATGAGTAATTAACTAGGACAAATGATTCACACAAAGAGTCATAATAACTAATGAACAATGACAAATGGTTCACACAACGAGTCACAAGGACTAATGAACAAGGACAAATGATTCACACAAAGAGTCACAATAAATAATGAATAAGGACAAATGATTCACACAACGAGTCACAATGGCTACTGAACAAGGACAATTGATTCACACGACGAGTCACAATGACTAATGAACTAGGACAAATGAGTCACACAAAGAGTCACAACGACTAATAAACAAGGACAAATGGTTCACACAACGAGTCACAAGGTCTAATGAACAAGGACAAATGATTTACACAAAGAGTCACAACGACTAATAAACAAGGACAAATGGTTCACACAAAGAGTCACAACGACTAATAAACAAGGATAAATGGTTCAAACAACAAGTCACAAGGACTAATGAACAAGGACAAATGGTTCACACAACGAGTCACAAGGACTAATGAACAAGGACAAATGATTCACACGAAGAGTCACAATGACTAATGAACTAGGACAAATGATTCACACGAAGAGTCAGAACGACTAATGAACTAGGACAAATGATTCACACAAAGAGTCACAACGACTAATAAACAAGGACAAATGGTTCAAACAATGAGTCACAAGGACTAATGAACAATGACAAATGATTCACACAACGAGTCAGAATGAGTAATTAACTAGGATAAAGGATTCACAGAAAGAGTTAAAATAAATAATGACCAAGGACAAATGATTTACACAACGAGTCACAATGAGTAATTAACTAGGACAAATGATTCACACAAAGAGTCATAATAACTAATGAACAATGACAAATGGTTCAAACAACGAGTCACAAGTACTAATGAACAAGGACAAATGATTCACACAACGAGTCATAATGACTAATGAATAAAGACAAATGGTCGCACAACGAGTCACAATGAGTAATTAACTAGGACAAATGATTCACACAAAGAGTCATAATAACTAATGAACAATGACAAATGGTTCACACAACGAGTCACAACGACTTATGAACTAGGACAAATGATTCACACAAAGAGTCACAATGACTAATAACCAAGGACAAATGGTTCACACAACGAGTCACAAGGACTAATGAACAAGGACAAATGATTCACACGACGAGTCACAATGACTAATGAATTAGGACAAATGATTCACACAACGAGTCACAATGACTAATGTACTAGGACAAATGATTCACACAACGAGTCACAATGATTAATTAACTAGGATAAATGATTTACACAACGAGTCACAATGAGTAATTAACTACGACAAATGATTCACACAAAGAGTCATAATAACTAATGAACAATGACAAATGGTTCAAACAACGAGTCACAAGTAATGAACTAGGACAAATGATTCACACACAGAGTCACAATGACTAATAAACAAGGACAAATGGTTCACACAACGAGTCACAAGGACTAATGAACAAGGACAAATGATTCACACGACGAGTCACAATGACTAATGAACTAGGACAAATGATTCACACAAAGAGTCACAATGACTAATAAACAAGGACAAATGGTTCACACAACGAGTCACAAGGACTAATGAACAAGGACAAATGGTTCAAACAACAAGTCACAAGGACTAATGAACAAGGACAAATGGTTCACACAACGAGTCACAAGGACTAATGAACAAGGACAACTGATTCACACGAAGAGTCACAATGACTAATGAACTAGGACAAATGATTCACACGAAGAGTCAGAACGACTAATGAACTAGGACAAATGATTCACACAAAGAGTCACAACGACTAATAAACAAGGACAAATGGTTCAAACAACAAGTCACAAGGACTAATGAACAAGGACAAATGGTTCACACAACGAGTCACAATGAGTAATTAACTAGGATAAAGGATTCACACAAAGAGTCACAACAACTAATAAACAAGGACAAATGGTTCACACAACAAGTCACAAGGACTAATGAACAAGGACAAATGATTCACACGAGGAGTCACAATGACTAATGAACTAGGACAAATGATTCACACAAAGAGTCACAATGATTAATTAACTAGGATAAAGGATTCACACAAAGAGTCACAATAAATAATGACCAAGGACAAATGATTTACACAACGAGTCACAATGAGTAATTAACTAGGACAAATGATTCACACAAAGAGTCATAATAACTAATGAACAATGACAAATGGTTCAAACAACGAGTCACAAGTACTAATGAACAAAGACAAATGATTCACACAACGAGTCATAATGACAAATGAATAAAGACAAATGGTTCGCACAACGAGTCACAATGAGTAATTAACTAGGACAAATGATTCACACAAAGAGTCATAATAACTAATAAACAATGACAAATGGTTCACACAACGAGTCACAAGGACTAATGAACAAGGACAAATGATTCACACAAAGAGTCACAATAAATAATGAACAAGGACAAATGATTCACACAACGAGTCACAATGGCTACTGAACAAGGACAATTGATTCACACGACGAGTCACAATGACTAATGAACTAGGACAAATGATTCACACAAAGAGTCACAACGACTAATAAACAAGGACAAATGGTTCACACAACGAGTCACAAGGTCTAATGAACAAGGACAAATGATTTACACAAAGAGTCACAACGACTAATAAACAAGGACAAATAGTTCACACAAATAGTCACAACGACTAATAAACAAGGATAAATGGTTCAAACAACAAGTCACAAGGACTAATGAACAAGGACAAATGGTTCACACAACGAGTCACAAGGACTAATGAACAAGGACAAATGATTCACACGAAGAGTCACAATGACTAATGAACTAGGACAAATGATTCACACGAAGAGTCACATCGACTAATGAACTAGGACAAATGATTCACACAAAGAGTCACAACGACTAATAAACAAGGACAAATGGTTCAAATAATGAGTCACAAGGACTAATGAACAATGACAAATGATTCACACAACGAGTCAGAATGAGTAATTAACTAGGATAAAGGATTCACAGAAAGAGTTAAAATAAATAATGACCAAGGACAAATGATTTACACAACGAGTCACAGTGAGTAATTAACTAGGACAAATGATTCACACAAAGAGTCATAATAACTAATGAACAATGACAAATGGTTCAAACAACGAGTCACAAGTACTAATGAACAAGGACAAATGATTCACACAACGAAGCATAATGACTAATTAATAAAGACAAATGGTCGCACAACGAGTCACAATGAGTAATTAACTAGGACAAATGATTCACACAAAGAGTCATAATAACTAATGAACAATGACAAATGGTTCACACAACGAGTCACAAGGACTAATGAACAAGGACAAATGATTCACACAACGAGTCACAACGACTTAGGAACTAGGACAAATGATTCACACAAAGAGTCACAATGACTAATAACAAAGGACAAATGGTTCACACAACGAGTCACAAGTACTAATGAACAAGGACAAATGATTCACACGACGAGTCACAATGACTAATGAATTAGGACAAATGATTCACACAACGAGTCACAATGACTAATGTACTAGGACAAATGATTCACACAACGAGTCACAATGATTAATTAACTAGGATAAATGATTTACACAACGAGTCACAATGAGTAATTAACTACGACAAATGATTCACACAAAGAGTCATAATAACTAATGAACAATGACAAATGGTTCAAACAACGAGTCACAAGTAATGAACTAGGACAAATGATTCACACACAGAGTCACAATGACTAATAAACAAGGACAAATGGTTCACACAACGAGTCACAAGGACTAATGAACAAGGACAAATGATTCACACGACGAGTCACAATGACTAATAAAAAAGGACAAATGGTTCACACAAAGAATCACAACGACTAATAAACAAGGACAAATGGTTCACACAAAGAGTCACAACGACTAATGAACAAGGACAAATGGTTCAAACAACAAGTCACAAGGACTAATGAACAAGGACAAATGGTTCACACAACGAGTCACAAGGACTAATGAACAAGGACAAATGATTCACACGAAGAGTCACAATGACTAATGAACTAGGACAAATGATTCACACGAAGAGTCAGAACGACTAATGAACTAGGACAAATGATTCACACAAAGAGTCACAACGACTAATAAACAAGGACAAATGGTTCACACAAAGAGTCACAACGACTAATAAACAATGACAAATGATTCACACAACGAGTCACAATGAGTAATTAACTAGGATAAAGGATTCACACAAAGAGTCACAACGACTAATAAACAAGGACAAATGGTTCACACAAGTCACAAGGACTAATGAACAAGGACAAATGATTCACACGACGAGTCACAATGATTAATGAACTAGGACAAATGATTCACACAAAGAGTCACAATGACTAATAACCAAGGACAAATGGTTCACACAACGAGTCACAAGGACTAATAAACAAGGACAAATGATTCACACGACGAGTCACAATGACTAATGAATTAGGACAAATGATTCACACAACGAGTCACAATGACTAATGTACTAGGACAAATGATTCACACAACGAGTCACAATGATTAATTAACTAGGATAAAGGATTCACACAAAGAGTCACAATAAATAATGACCAAGGACAAATGATTTACACAACGAGTCACAATGAGTAATTAACTAGGACAAATGATTCACACAAAGAGTCATAATAACTAATGAACAATGACAAATGGTTCAAACAACGAGTCACAAGTACTAATGAACAAGGACAAATGATTCACACAACGAGTCATAATGACTAATGAATAAAGACAAATGGTTCGCACAACGAGTCACAATGAGTAATTAACTAGGACAAATGAATCACACAAAGAGTCATAATAACTAATGAACAATGACAAATGGTTCACACAACGAGTCACAAGGACTAATGAACAAGGACAAATGATTCACACAAAGAGTCACAATAAATAATGAAGAAGGACAAATGATTCACACAACGAGTCGCAATGGCTACTGAACAAGGACAATTGATTCACACGACGAGTCACAATGACTAATGGACTAGGACAAATGATTCACACAAAGAGTCACAACGACTAATAAACAAGGACAAATGGTTCACACAACGAGTCACAAGGTCTAATGAACAAGGACAAATGATTTACACAAAGAGTCACAACGACTAATAAACAAGGACAAATGGTTCACACAAAGAGTCACAACGACTAATAAACAAGGACAAATGGTTCAAACAACAAGTCACAAGGACTAATGAACAAGGACAAATGGTTCACACAACGAGTCACAAGGACTAATGAACAAGGACAAATGATTCACACGAAGAGTCACAATGACTAATGAACTAGGACAAATGATTCACACGAAGAGTCACATCGACTAATGAACTAGGACAAATGATTCACACAAAGAGTCGCAACGACTAATAAACAAGGACAAATGGTTCAAATAATGAGTCACAAGGACTAATAAACAATGACAAATGATTCACACAACGAGTCAGAATGAGTAATTAACTAGAATAAAGGATTCACAGAAAGAGTTAAAATAAATAATGACCAAGGACAAATGATTTACACAACGAGTCACAATGAGTAATTTGAAGGAAATGTAGATTCATATACAAACTAACATACTCTTATATGTCAAAATTAATTTGTCATAAAATTAATTACGGATTTTATGCATGCAAACAATAATATAAGAGAAGAGAAATCAAGTCCTTACATTGTAGATTTCGGTTCTAATGGGCACAAAAGAAATCTCCTTTTCTTTTGTTCTTGAGCTTTCCAATTGGAAGAACAAGGATTCAAGTGTAGAATCCCTCCCAAAAGCATATACCCAAGGAATACATCTTAATAAACCAATATTATTTAGATCTAGTAATAATAATGGTTTTACAATAAAATTGATACAATATAAATTGTATTTTCACTCTTGAAATTTCGGTCAAGAGGTGGTAATATTTGTGTGTTTATTTCTCTAGATTTCATAATATTTAGAGAGTATGGATTAATTTTCTCACACTAGAAAATTATCATATTGTATGAATGAATTGATTGATTAGGAAAAGAAAACTCTTTCTTTTCTTTTGTTTTGGCCGAAATTATGGCCTTGGGTAGGTTGCCCAATAGCTTTCATCTTTGCTCTTCACAAGAGACTAGGCATGCAAACCTACTAGTTAGCTTTTATTATTGTGTCTACCACTAAACAATTAACACAATTTTATTCCACTAACTCCTTATTATTTCGGTACATACAAAATAAAATGGATGGTCCATTTTATTTTGTCATTTGTCAATTGTAACATATGTGACATGTTACTTGACATATGAAATTGTAATGTATTTTTTTAACATATTAAAAATCAACATACTCATAAAATATGTCATATACAAAATCGACTAGTAATTCGCAATTACTTGTACCAAAAAGGTTTCAAATTATAAACTACAACATTCTGTATTTATAATAATTTATTCATTCCATTTCAATTGTTTCTTTAAACAATAATTTCATCCAAGTAATAAAATAATTCAATTACTTAGACCGTGTCTTATTTAATCATATTTACAATAAGATACGTAAATTATACTCACAAAATCATCCGTCAATTTTAAGTAATTTAATTAAGTCATATCGGTATACGATTAATTAAATAATCAATTAAGAGTATTTCCCTATAGGTATGACCTAAGGGGATCAATGATCACCACCGTCGCACGACGAGAATGTCAAACTCTAGTCGACCAATCATTACCGATATATGTTGACCGATTGATAGTAACAAAATTACTTCCCAATTGTATTCTTTAAAATGAGATTTAATAATGATATTTAAATCATATGATCGCACTATTGTTGAGGACACATTTCCCAACAATCTCCCACTTGTCCTCGACAAGTGTGCGTCACCAATTCTCTTGTCCTATTACTATCTCCCACTCAATGGAAGGTGTCTTTCAGGTCGTACTTGCAAGTGATCATTTCGAGAGTGGTTTCCTCGATCTGGAGAATAACTGATTGACCGGATTTATCCACTCTGGATACCTTCCGAGCGTGGCCACGCATTTACAGTTCATTACTCCTCGAGTGGCCCTGAGATATTGTTTTAACCCTGACAAGGGGATGGACAATTCCTATCGCACTCATTCCCTTCGACTAGCCACAGCCATCATAACCCAAAATATGCCCATTTGACCCCATTTACGAAGGTCGTAGTAACACAAATCAAAGTTAATCAAATCTGTGCCATCTTAGGTGAATAGTCTTTAGTCAAAAGAATCGACTCATTAGAATACTATAGCAGCTCTCGCCACGACCAGGCTATATAAATTTGCAGAACTCTATAAGCGGTCATAAGGCCCGACAAGGTGTTCCTAACATCTGCCTATGTGATCGACTAGTCATCTCACATGACTGTATGGCACTTGAACTTGCCATCAATCGCATCACACTCTAGTCACTTCGAGACGTCACCTCATACAAGTGACTATGGGCGAATACTATGCTAATCCGTGTTCACTTTAACGGGGTTCAATTGTCTCCACAACCCGTTTGGATGTAACAAAGTATAATAAAAGAGTTTTAAAGTAAAACTCGAACGACAAATGCGATTATCACATATGAATAGTCAATGCCTGATTACTATTTCATGTTCTATAATCTAATTTGATCTTGTACATAGTTGTTCATTTCAATTCAATTGAAATGACATGACTCATCATGTTTAGCCTTTGAGAAGGCTTTGGTTAGTAGGTTTTATCAATTTCTTGTACCTTACTCAACCTCACTACATACGCGTTTTCCTTTGTAATGTATACATTTACATTACAAAACTTTCTGAGTATGTGTCGAGATCCAATCAAGACATAGGCCCTCTAGCCTAAGAATAGCTCCCACTTTTTTTCACGATTGTGCGGGACTCATCCTTCTTGCACATCTCATGATCGCAAGTGTACTCAATTTCCGTTATAAATGTCTCTCATTGTTCTTTATTGCCTAGAACGATTCTAGAAAATCTACTTCTTAATAAACATTGCCACAATGGTATCTTAACCATCCTAATGTGTTTTGATTATGGTTTTGTCGGAAACCATGCGCAATCTCAATTGTCAATTGTCACTTGTGTAACACCCTTACACAATATTGCATCATAAACACTTTGCATCATAGCCTTAATGCTTCTATAAGCACTTAAGGGTAATCTTTATAGCTTACTTGGTAAAGATTACTTAAATTCGATTTTGAAAACAATTCATCATACTCAAAGCATATGAAGTGTTATACATCATTTCTTTTTAATTGATTCGGCAGCAGAAGCAAATGAAATCAATCAAATATATTCAATTTAATTGAACTAGTCATGAATCTTATCAACATAAGACTTCTTAATGACGCTAATATCATGTGGATTTATCTTCATAAATCCGGATATTCAAGATGTATTATAATACTCCAAGAGTCTTAAATCATTCTCAATGATCAATATGTCATCCACATATCGGACTAATTAAAACTTCCGTAACTCCCACTAAACTTCATGTATAAACACAATTTCTCGACTTATCGAGAAATGTTTTGTCACATGATCAAAATGTTGATTCTAACTCATTGATGTCCTACTTAAGACCCTCTCTCAAGTCTCACATTATCTTAGGGTTGCAAGAATCTACTAAACTCAAGACATGTATTGAATACATTCCTTCTATTGAAGAAGTGGGTTTTAGATTCACTCGCTATGTATTTCATAACTTCATAATGAAACACAATCCCTAAGAAGATCCAAATAGACTTAATCATTTCAATTAGTGCAAAACCCTTTGCAACCAATTTGCTTTGAAATATCTCTTTATTAGTGCAAAACCCTTTGTCACTAATCAAGCCCTTTTGATTCGGATTTTCATGGCTCTAAGCCTTGTATTGAGTTGTGACTTAAACACTCTTATGTAAGTCATATGTTCATTACTTTCTAGAAGTAATCAACTTGAATCAAACAATTTCTTTTGTAAGTTATAAGCTCTTTACTTTCTTAAAAGTAGCATGAATTCATCATTTTTAACAAGTGACGAATTTAACCTCCTAGGTTTTGAAGAAACAACGTCTTACACAAAACGTCTCATGTAGCCAAGAAAGACCAGTTTCTTGCGACATAACATTCTTTGTGGCTCTTGAATAATTTCTCCCACTCTGTCTTCTAGAAATAAACCTGTATTTTAGAAAGACAGCTTCATGAGCCGCAAACCCGTCGTGCTCGTGATAATTGTAAGGGAAAAATGAGCATTTGTTTCTTGTGAAAAACTTACAAAGATGGTACCTTTACCATTTCATATCTCATATGATTCGATTTAGTGGAAAAATAATTTAGACAAAAATCCCCAAAATGATCAAGTAACTCAAAGTAACTTGATTGAAATCCAAACCATATCGAATAGCGTTTGATTTCTTAGCTAACCACACATTATTCCATAATGCGTGCTAAGAGAGATTAACTTGTGATACTATATCACATTTCCTTGGCTTATATCAAAGTCTTCACTTTGATAATCCCATCACGACTTAAATCATGATTCCTTGAATTCTTTGAAATTCTTCAAAGATTTCTCTATTTACCTTATTAAGTGAACACATTAGCGTCAACCTAAATCGTTGGTAAAAGAAAATGATCAACCTATTTTGGATCAATGATTTAAAACCTCGATCTCCTTTTCAACCAAAAGGCACGAGACATCTTGCTTTGAATACAAGATACGCATATACCATTAACAATCTAATGGTTTCAAGAGTACTTGATAACTCTTTGCGTTCATCATTCCAAAATTTAAGGTTTAATCTTGGGTTACCAATTTGAGTCTCGCATCATCTTCATGATATATCATTCTAGTTTGGTTTAGAATATAATCACCTTGATAATGGGCTAGCCATATATCAAATCGTGGTGTAAAGGGTCACAAAAGTGAAACCTCTTTTGTATCTTAACAAGTTTGTATTCTTATTTAGAGTTTATGTACTTAATAGTCACAATTAAGTACAACTCCAAACCCGAAAACTAGATTTAGTACACAATTACTCTATCTCTCGATATTGTTGTTGCTAGTCGTCATATTCTTATCATCCCATGTTTCAAACATAATGATGAAAACCACCACCGGTTTCTAATATTGACGAAGTAGTACTAGCAAAATTTATGTCAATCATATAAACATTTAAAGAAGAAGATCCCATTAGATGTCCCACAACTAACTTGTTGATTCTTCAATAATTTGGGGTAGTTTCCTTTCTCGTGTCCAACATTTTAAGACAATGGAAACTTTATCGGTCGGGATTGATAGGTTTAGTATCGTCATTCTCAACAACTTTACCTTTAATATTACCTTGTATCAATTCCATCATAATCCTTACTTCTTGAACCTCGTCCTCATCTTAACGGTTTAAGAGAATGCTCCCACTTAATTCAATGAGTCTTTGCTTTGAGAAGCAAAATTGAATTCATGAAGATTACTCTTCATTTGTTCGTTTTAGTCTTAAAACTTTCATCGAAGTGGTTGCGTTATTTTGGTCAATTACGAATTCTGAAAATCTAATCACCAAAACAATTTTATCTTTTCAAGGTACTTAATTCATTTAAGTATATGAAAAACAATCCATTGTAAGTAGATGTGTTAGTCAAGAATCAAAAACCTGTTTGATAACGAATAACTTTTATCTATACTCTCTACAAGAGATCCTTCCAATGGATAAAACGAGGTTTTTAGAAGGAAAAATTCAAATTTTGTCTTTAGTTACGATGTTTTAATGGAGATTTGAATCAAAAACCGAAATGATATCGTATATGAATTGTGGTAAAGAAATAGAACAATATTATAACGGAATAATGGAAAACTTAACATTCATCGTTTTATAAATACTTGTAAATAAGTATAGCATTTACATAGTGACCTCTACCCAACTATGATAAATGATTCCAAGACCCAAATTCATATCAACTTAGGCACGGGGTAGCCGATGCAACCTTCATTAATATAACTCGGTGGATTAACCTTTTAATCGATTCTACTTTTAGAACTCTTGGTCGATAAAATTACTCTAATGTTTATCTATAGCCCAAAACACATCAACAAGGGCACGGGGTAGCCGATGCAACCCTTATCAATTACTTTTGTTGAGTTCAATCCAAATTTCGAATAAATGTGTCCATTATCCAAACCCACATCAACTTGGGCACGGGGTAGCCGATACATCCCTTATCAACATGAATTCGGTGGATTAACATTCATCACCCACTTCCCCTACGTAACAAGGTTTGTACCCGGGGTAGCCGAGCGCACTCCCTCGCGAAATAGGTTTTCATGGTTTCTACTATTTGGTAAGGCTATGTCTCAATTGTTTGTTTTAGCGAGAGGTCATGTCAATTTATTATCTATCACGTTTTAAGTGAACTAAAGCGGTGAACTACGATAATTTTAATTGACACGGTCGTTAAACTCGATAAAATAAGACAATGCATGTTTAGTTATGGCGATTTAGCGATGCATGTGACATAAAACAAAATGCAAGCATAAAAGTAAATAAATCCTAGTATGGCCTTTCCTAAAATAGAAAAACTATTAATCTATTACATATTCGGAAACCAACTCCATTGGTCCCTTGAACTTCGGTTGTGGCACGCATCTCGAGGTAACACCGTCTTTATGTATCGCCATTCTTGAAGAAATCCGTCTTTGGGAACTCCGAATGAATAAAATTACATAATAAATTACATAATTTCCTATTATACATTTGTAACTAAAATAAAATAAATCTATTAAATATTACAAAACGGTGATACGAGATCACAATAAAAATTACAACCGAATCGATATTCCCATACATTTCTGGAAATACCAATTAAAAATCTAAGGCCATACTAAGTAAATTACATAATTCAAAATTACATAAATAAAAATTATGACAATCATAAAGGAAAAATGCAGCATTATAATATGTATGAACATGCTCAATTTTTATGCTAAATCGCCTTTAATTAGCCAATATCATATATTACTCGGTTTTTACGGATTTGCGTGATTTCAACATTTTATAATCACAAAAATGCATAAACTCATATTTATGCATAAGTTAATTACCCTAACCTCTTAGGACTCAAAATATAGTCTCCACTAGTAATTTGACCATAATTAACTTTTGTTTACAAAATTGTTCATAAAAGGACCAAAATTACAAAAATAAGCTATTAAACTTCAAATAAATCACAAAATTTCAAATAAATTCAAAATTTGAAATTTAAATTCATGAACATTCTGGAAAAAATTCCATGACACTCATAATGTTCAAAATCTTAGGTTAAAAATTTCAAAAAAATTTTCCGGAAAAACAATGTTGCGGTTTATCGATATTTAATAAAATAATCATAAAAACATGGAAAAATTATTTTCATTAACTTTTCAATTTTAGATCTGAAAAATATAATAAAATGCAACATTAGACGTTTTTCCTAAGTCATAGATTATATTTTATTAATTTTCATTAATAATGTCACTATTTATGCCATTTTTCTTCAAAAATTCATAAATCATGCTAAAAGACTTCTTTATAGCCAATTATTTTACACACATCTTGTAAAATTGCATGTGACAACATATTAATTTTCTATGACCAGATTCGAAATTTAACTCATATTAACCTATTTTTCTCTTAAATCCGAATTTAATAATGAAAAATTCATTTTTCGAGCATAACAAGTGCAAAAATTATGAAAAATTACAGGTTATCTCAAAATAATATATGTGACAACATATCCAAAAACCAAGTGAAAATTCGAAGTATAGCTAATTTTCGACCAAAAATGACATTTTTACTCATAAAATCACATTTAAATGTCATTATTATTAAATATGAACAATAAAAATCCGAAAAATTAACCAAAATATCCTAAAACACTTTAGGACCAGAAATATTAACATGCATGTAATTATTTCGTGATATATCATAATAACACAAATTTTACAAGTTTTATTTTGTTATTCATATAACTCGGAAAAACTTTTAACCAATTTGCATGCAAACAACCGTGGCTCTGATACCGATTGAAGGAAATGTAGATTCATATACAAACTAACATACTCTTATATGTCAAAATTAATTTGTCATAAAATTAATTACGGATTTTATGCATGCAAACAATAATATAAGAGAAGAGAAATCAAGTCCTTACATTGTAGATTTCGGTTCTAATGGGGACAAAAGAAATCTCCTTTTCTTTTGTTCTTGAGCTTTCCAATTGGAAGAACAAGGATTCAAGTGTAGAATCCCTCCCAAAAGCATATACCCAAGGAATACATCTTAATAAACCAATATTATTTAGATCTAGTAATAATAATGGTTTTACAATAAAATTGATACAATATAAATTGTATTTTCACTCTTGAAATTTCGGTCAAGAGGTGGTAATATTTGTGTGTTTATTTCTCTAGATTTCATAATATTTAGAGAGTATGGATTAATTTTCTCACACTAGAAAATTATCATATTGTATGAATGAATTGATTAGGAAAAAGAAAACTCTTTCTTTTCTTTTGTTTTGGCCGAAATTATTGCCTTGGGTAGGTTGCCCAATAGCTTTCATCTTTGCTCTTCACAAGAGACTAGGCATGCAAACCTACTAGTTAGCTTTTATTATTGTGTCTACCACTAAACAATTAACACAATTTTATTCCACTAACTCCTTATTATTTCGGTACATACAAAATAAAATGGATGGTCCATTTTATTTTGTCATTTGTCAATTGTAACATATGTGACATGTTACTTGACATATGAAATTGTAATGTATTTTTTTTAACATATTAAAAATCAACATACTCATAAAATATGTCATATACAAAATCGACTAGTAATTCGCAATTACTTGTACCAAAAAGGTTTCCAAATTATAAACTACAACATTCTGTATTTATAATAATTTATTCATTCCGTTTCAATTGTTTCTTTAAACAATAATTTCATCCAAGTAATAAAATAATTCAATTACTTAGACCGTGTCTTATTTAATCATATTTACAATAAGATACGTAAATTATACTCACAAAATCATCCGTCAATTTTAAGTAATTTAATTAACTCATATCGGTATACGATTAATTAAATAATCAATTAAGAGTATTTCCCTATAGGTATGACCTAAGGGGATCAACTGATCACCACCGTCGCACGACAGTAATGTCAAACTCTAGTCAGCCAATCATTACCGATATATGTTGACCAGTTGATAGTAACAAAATTACTTCCCAATTGTATTCTTTAAAATGAGATTTAATAATGATATTTAAATCATATGATCGCACTATTGTTGAGGACACATTTCCCAACATAATTAACTAGGACAAATGATTCACACAAAGAGTCATAATAACTAATGAACAATGACAAATGGTTCAAACAACGAGTCACAAGTACTAATGAACAAGGACAAATGATTCACACAACGAGTCATAATGACTAATTAATAAAGACAAATGGTCGCACAACGAGTCACAATGAGTAATTAACTAGGACAAATGATTCACACAAAGAGTCATAATAACTAATGAACAATGACAAATGGTTCACACAACGAGTCACAAGGACTAATGAACAAGGACAAATGATTCACACAACGAGTCACAACGACTTAGGAACTAGGACAAATGATTCACACAAAGAGTCACAATGACTAATAACAAAGGACAAATGGTTCACACAACGAGTCACAAGGACTAATGAACAAGGACAAATGATTCACACGACGAGTCACAATGACTAATGAATTAGGACAAATGATTCACACAACGAGTCACAATGACTAATGTACTAGGACAAATGATTCACACAACGAGTCACAATGATTAATTAACTAGGATAAATGATTTACACAACGAGTCACAATGAGTAATTAACTACGACAAATGATTCACACAAAGAGTCATAATAACTAATGAACAATGACAAATGGTTCAAACAACGAGTCACAAGTAATGAACTAGGACAAATGATTCACACACAGAGTCACAATGACTAATAAACAAGGACAAATGGTTCACACAACGAGTCACAAGGACTAATGAACAAGGACAAATGATTCACACGACGAGTCACAATGACTAATAAAAAAGGACAAATGGTTCACACAAAGAATCACAACGACTAATAAACAAGGACAAATGGTTCACACAAAGAGTCACAACGACTAATGAACAAGGACAAATGGTTCAAACAACAAGTCACAAGGACTAATGAACAAGGACAAATGGTTCACACAACGAGTCACAAGGACTAATGAACAAGGACAAATGATTCACACGAAGAGTCACAATGACTAATGAACTAGGACAAATGATTCACACGAAGAGTCAGAACGACTAATGAACTAGGACAAATGATTCACACAAAGAGTCACAACGACTAATAAACAAGGACAAATGGTTCACACAAAGAGTCACAACGACTAATAAACAAGGACAAATGATTCACACAAAGAGTCACAATGAGTAATTAACTAGGATAAAGGATTCACACAAAGAGTCACAACGACTAATAAACAAGGACAAATGGTTCACACAACAAGTCACAAGGACTAATGAACAAGGACAAATGATTCACACGACGAGTCACAATGATTAATGAACTAGGACAAATGATTCACACAAAGAGTCACAATGACTAATAACCAAGGACAAATGGTTCACACAACGAGTCACAAGGACTAATGAACAAGGACAAATGATTCACACGACGAGTCACAATGACTAATGAATTAGGACAAATGATTCACACAACGAGTCACAATGACTAATGTACTAGGACAAATGATTCACACAACGAGTCACAATGATTAATTAACTAGGATAAAGGATTCACACAAAGAGTCACAATAAATAATGACCAAGGACAAATGATTTTCACAACGAGTCACAATGAGTAATTAACTAGGACAAATGATTCACACAAAGAGTCATAATAACTAATGAACAATGACAAATGGTTCAAACAACGAGTCACAAGTACTAATGAACAAGGACAAATGATTCACACAACGAGTCATAATGACTAATGAATAAAGACAAATGGTTCGCACAACGAGTCACAATGAGTAATTAACTAGGACAAATGAATCACACAAAGAGTCATAATAACTAATGAACAATGACAAATGGTTCACACAACGAGTCACAAGGACTAATGAACAAGGACAAATGATTCACACAAAGAGTCACAATAAATAATGAAGAAGGACAAATGATTCACACAACGAGTCACAATGGCTACTGAACAAGGACAATTGATTCACACGACGAGTCACAATGACTAATGGACTAGGACAAATGATTCACACAAAGAGTCACAACGACTAATAAACAAGGACAAATGGTTCACACAACGAGTCACAAGGTCTAATGAACAAGGACAAATGATTTACACAAAGAGTCACAACGACTAATAAACAAGGACAAATGGTTCACACAAAGAGTCACAACGACTAATAAACAAGGACAAATGGTTCAAACAACAAGTCACAAGGACTAATGAACAAGGACAAATGGTTCACACAACGAGTCACAAGGACTAATGAACAAGGACAAATGATTCACACGAAGAGTCACAATGACTAATGAACTAGGACAAATGATTCACACGAAGAGTCACAACGACTAATGAACTAGGACAAATGATTCACACAAAGAGTCACAACGACTAATAAACAAGGACAAATGGTTCACACAAAGAGTCACAACGACTAATAAACAAGGACAAATGATTCACACAAAGAGTCACAATGAGTAATTAACTAGGATAAAGGATTCACACAAAGAGTCACAACGACTAATAAACAAGGACAAATGGTTCACACAACAAGTCACAAGGACTAATGAACAAGGACAAATGATTCACACGACGAGTCACAATGATTAATGAACTAGGACAAATGATTCACACAAAGAGTCACAATGACTAATAACCAAGGACAAATGGTTCACACAACGAGTCACAAGGACTAATGAACAAGGACAAATGATTCACACGACGAGTCACAATGACTAATGAATTAGGACAAATGATTCACACAACGAGTCACAATGACTAATGTACTAGGACAAATGATTCACACAACGAGTCACAATGATTAATTAACTAGGATAAAGGATTCACACAAAGAGTCACAATAAATAATGACCAAGGACAAATGATTTTCACAACGAGTCACAATGAGTAATTAACTAGGACAAATGATTCACACAAAGAGTCATAATAACTAATGAACAATGACAAATGGTTCAAACAACGAGTCACAAGTACTAATGAACAAGGACAAATGATTCACACAACGAGTCATAATGACTAATGAATAAAGACAAATGGTTCGCACAACGAGTCACAATGAGTAATTAACTAGGACAAATGAATCACACAAAGAGTCATAATAACTAATGAACAATGACAAATGGTTCACACAACGAGTCACAAGGACTAATGAACAAGGACAAATGATTCACACAAAGAGTCACAATAAATAATGAAGAAGGACAAATGATTCACACAACGAGTCACAATGGCTACTGAACAAGGACAATTGATTCACACGACGAGTCACAATGACTAATGGACTAGGACAAATGATTCACACAAAGAGTCACAACGACTAATAAACAAGGACAAATGGTTCACACAACGAGTCACAAGGTCTAATGAACAAGGACAAATGATTTACACAAAGAGTCACAACGACTAATAAACAAGGACAAATGGTTCACACAAAGAGTCACAACGACTAATAAACAAGGACAAATGGTTCAAACAACAAGTCACAAGGACTAATGAACAAGGACAAATGGTTCACACAACGAGTCACAAGGACTAATGAACAAGGACAAATGATTCACACGAAGAGTCACAATGACTAATGAACTAGGACAAATGATTCACACGAAGAGTCACAACGACTAATGAACTAGGACAAATGATTCACACAAAGAGTCACAACGACTAATAAACAAGGACAAATGGTTCAAAGAATGAGTCACAAGGACTAATGAACAATGACAAATGATTCACACAACGAGTCAGAATGAGTAATTAACTAGGATAAAGGATTCACAGAAAGAGTTAAAATAAATAATGACCAAGGACAAATGATTTACACAACGAGTCACATTGAGTAATTAACTAGGACAAATGAGTCACACAAAAAGTCATAATAACTAATGAACAATGACAAATGGTTCAAACAACGAGTCACAAGTACTAATGAACAAGGACAAATGATTCACACAACGAGTCATAATGACTAATGAATAAAGACAAATGGTCGCACAACGAGTCACAATGAGTAATTAACTAGGACAAATGATTCACACAAAGAGTCATAATAACTAATGAACAATGACAAATGGTTCACACAACGAGTCACAAGGACTAATGAACAAGGACAAATGATTCACACAACGAGTCACAACGACTTATGAACTAGGACAAATGATTCACACAAAGAGTCACAATGACTAATAACCAAGGACAAATGGTTCACACAACGAGTCACAAGGACTAATGAACAAGGACAAATGATTCACACGACGAGTCACAATGACTAATGAATTAGGATAAATGATTCACACAACGAGTCACAATGACTAATGTACTAGGACAAATGATTCACACGAGTCACAATGATTAATTATCTAGGATAAATGATTTACACAACGAGTCACAATGAGTAATTAACTAGGACAAATGATTCACACAAAGAGTCATAATAACTAATGAACAATGACAAATGGTTCAAACAACGAGTCACAAGTACTAATGAACAAGGACAAATGATTCACACAACGAGTCATAATGACTAATGAATAAAGACAAATGGTTCGCAAAACGAGTCACAATGAGTAATTAACTAGGACAAATGATTCACACAAAGAGTCATAATAACTAATGAACAATGACAAATGGTTCACACAACGAGTCACAAGGACTATGAACAAGGACAAATGATTCACACAACGAGTCACAACGACTAATGAACAAGGATAAATTATTCACACAACGAGTCACAATGGCTAATGAACAAGGACAAATGATTCACACGACGAGTCGCAATGACTAATGAACTAGGACAAATGATTCACACAAAGAGTCACAACGACTAATAAACAAGGACAAATGGTTCACACAACAAGTCACAAGGATTAATGAACAAGGACAAATGATTCAGACGACGAGTCACAATGACTAATGAACTAGGACAAATGACTCACACAAAACGTCACAATGACTAATAACCAAGGGCAAATGGTTCACTCAACGAGTCACAAGGACTAATGAACAAGGACAAATGATTCACACGACGTGTCACAATGACTAATGAATTATGACAAATGATTCACACAACGAGTCACAATGAATAATGTACTAGGACAAATGATTCACACAACGAGTCACAATGAGTAATTAACTAGGATAAAGGATTCACACAAAGAGTCACAATAAATAATGACCAAGGACAAATGATTTACACAACGAGTCACAATGAGTAATTAACTAGGACAAATGATTCACCTAAAGAGTCATAATAACTAATGAACACTGACAAATGGTTCAAACAACGAGTCACAAGGACTAATGAACAAGGACAAATGATTCACACAACGAATCATAATGACTAATGAATAAAGACAAATGGTTCGCACAATGAGTCACAATGTGTAATTAACTAGGACAAATGATTCACACAAAGAGTCACAAAAACTAATGAACAAGGACAAATGATTCACACAACGAGTCACAATGGCTAATGAACAAGGGCAAATGATTCACACGACGAGTCATAATGACTAATGAACTAGGACAAATGATTCACACAAAGAGTCACAACGACTAATAAACAATGACAAATGGTTCACACAACAAGTCACAAGGACTAATGAACAAGGACAAATGATTCACACAACGAGTCACAATGACTAATGAACTAGGACAAATGATTCACACAAAGAGTCACAACGACTAATAAACAAGGACAAATGGTTCACACAAAGAGTCACAAGAACTAATGAACAAGGACAAATGATTCACATAACGAGTTACAATGACTAATAAACAAGGACAAATGGTTCACACAACGAGTCACAAATATTAATGAACAAGGACAAACGATTCACACAACGAGTCACAATGACTAATGTACTAGGACAAATTATTCACACAAAGAGTCACAATGACTAATGAACAAGGACAAATGATTTAGACATCGAGTCACAATGAGTAATTAACTAGGACAAATGATTCACACAAAGAGTCATAATAATTAATTAACAATGACAAATAGTTCACACAACGAGTCACAAGGACTAATAAACAAGGACAAATCATTCACACTACGAGTCACAATGACTAATGAACTAGGACAAATGATTCACATAAAGAGTCACAATGACTAATAAACAAGGACAAATGGTTCATACAACGAGTCACAAGGACTAATGAACAAGGACAAATGATTCACACGACGAGTCACAATGACTAATGAACTAGGACAAGAGATTCAAACAAAGAGTCACAATGAATAATAAACAAGGACAAATGGTTCACACAGCGACTCACAAGGACTAATGAACAAGGACAAATGATTCACACAACGAGTCACAATGAATATAAAACAAGGACAAAGGGTTCACCCAACTAGTCACAAGGACTAATGAACAAGGACAAATGATTCACACAACGAGTCACAATGACTAATGTACTAGGACAAATGATTCACACAAAGAGTCACAATGACTAATGAACAAGGACAAATGATTCACACAACGAGTCACAATGAGTAATTAAATAGGATAAAGGATTCACACAAAGAGTCACAATAAATAATGACCAAGGACAAATGATTTACATAACGAGTCACAATGGGTAATTAACTAGGACAAATGATTCACAGAAAGAGTCATAATAACTAATGAACAATGACAAATGATTCACACAACGAGTTATAATGACTAATGAATAAAGACAAATGGTTCGCACAACGAGTCACAATGTGTAATTAACTAGGACAAATGATTCACACAAAGAGTCACAATAACTAATGAACAAGGAGAAATGATTCACACAACGAGTCACAATGGCTAATGAAAAAGGACAAATGATTCACACGACGAGTCACAATGACTAATGAACTAGGACAAATGATTCACACAAAGAGTCACAACGACTAATAAACAAGGACAAATGGTTAACACAACGAGTCACAAGGACTAATGAACAAGGACAAATGATTCACACAACGAGTCACAAGGACTAATGAACTAGGACAAATGATTCACACAAAGAGTCACAATGACTAATAAACAAGGACAAATGGTTCACACAACGAGTCAGAAGGACTAATGTACATGGACAAATGATTCACACAACGAGTCACAATGACTAATAAACAAGGACAAATGGTTCACACAACGAGTCACATGGACTAATGAACAAGGACAAATGATTCACACGACGAGTTACAATGACTAATGAACTAGGACAAATGATTCGCATAAAGAATCACAACGACTAATAAATAAGGACAAATGGTTCACACAAAGATTCACAACGACTAATAAACAAGGACAAATGGTTCAAACAACAAGTCACAAGGACTAATGAACAAGGACAAATGATTCACACGACGAGTCACAATGACTAATGAACTAGGACAAATGATTCATACAGAGTCATAATTACTAATAAATAAGGACCAATGGTTCACACAACGAGTCACAACGACTAATGAACAAGGACAAATGATTCACACGACGAGTCACAATGTCTAATAAACAAGGACAAATGGTTCACACAACGAGTCACAAGGACTAATGAAAAAGGACAAATGATTCACACAACGAGTCACAATGACTAATAAACAAGGACAAATGGTTCACACAACGAGTCACAAGGACTAATGAACAAGGACAAATGATTCGCACGAAGAGTCACAATGACTAATGAACTAGGACAAATGATTCACACGACTAGTCACAATGACTAATGAACTAGGACAAATGATTTACACAAAGAGTCACAACGACTAATAACCAAGTAGAAATGGTTCACACAAAGAGTCACAACGACTAATAAACAAAGACAAATTGTTCAAACAACGAGTCACAAGGACTAATGAACAAGGATAAATTATTCGCACGACGAGTCACAATGACTAATGAACTAGGACAAATGATTCACATAAAGAGTCACATTGACTAATAAACAAGGACAAATGGTTCATACAATGAGTCACAAGGACTAATGAACAAGGACAAATGATTCACATGACGAGTCACAATGACTAATGAACTAGGACAAGTGATTCACACAAAGAGTCACAATGAATAATAAACAAGGACAAATGGTTCACACAAATCTCACAAGGACTAATGAACAAGGACAAATGATTCACACAACGAGTCACAATGACTATAAAACAAGGACAAAGGGTTCACACAACTAGTCACAAGGACTAATGAACAAGGACAAATGATTCACACAACGAGTCACAATGACTAATGTACTAGGACAAATGATTCACACAAAGAGTCACAATGACTAATGAACAAGGACAAATGATTCACACAACGAGTCACAATGAGTAATTAAATAGGATAAAGGATTCACACAAAGAGTCACAATAAATAATGACCAAGGACAAATGATTTACATAACGAGTCACAATGGGTAATTAACTAGGACAAATGATTCACACAAAGAGTCATAATAACTAATGAACAATGACAAATGGTTCACACAGCGACTCACAAGGACTAATGAACAAGGACAAATGATTCACACAACGAGTCACAATGACTAATGTACTAGGACAAATTATTCACACAAAGAGTCACAATGACTAATGAACAAGGACAAATGATTTAGACATCGAGTCACAATGAGTAATTAACTAGGACAAATGATTCACACAAAGAGTCATAATAATTAATTAACAATGACAAATAGTTCACACAACGAGTCACAAGGACTAATAAACAAGGACAAATCATTCACACAACGAGTCACAATGACTAATGAACTAGGACAAATGATTCACATAAAGAGTCACAATGACTAATAAACAAGGACAAATGGTTCATACAACGAGTCACAAGGACTAATGAACAAGGACAAATGATTCACACGACGAGTCACAATGACTAATGAACTAGGACAAGTGATTCAAACAAAGAGTCACAATGAATAATAAACAAGGACAAATGGTTCACACAGCGACTCACAAGGACTAATGAACAAGGACAAATGATTCACACAACGAGTCACAATGAATATAAAACAAGGACAAAGGGTTCACCCAACTAGTCACAAGGACTAATGAACAAGGACAAATGATTCACACAACGAGTCACAATGACTAATGTACTAGGACAAATGATTCACACAAAGAGTCACAATGACTAATGAACAAGGACAAATGATTCACACAACGAGTCACAATGAGTAATTAAATAGGATAAAGGATTCACACAAAGAGTCACAATAAATAATGACCAAGGACAAATGATTTACATAACGAGTCACAATGGGTAATTAACTAGGACAAATGATTCACAGAAAGAGTCATAATAACTAATGAACAATGACAAATGATTCACACAACGAGTTATAATGACTAATGAATAAAGACAAATGGTTCGCACAACGAGTCACAATGTGTAATTAACTAGGACAAATGATTCACACAAAGAGTCACAATAACTAATGAACAAGGAGAAATGATTCACACAACGAGTCACAATGGCTAATGAAAAAGGACAAATGATTCACACGACGAGTCACAATGACTAATGAACTAGGACAAATGATTCACACAAAGAGTCACAACGACTAATAAACAAGGACAAATGGTTAACACAACGAGTCACAAGGACTAATGAACAAGGACAAATGATTCACACAACGAGTCACAAGGACTAATGACCAAAGACAAATGATTCACACAAAGAGTCACAATGACTAATAAACAAGGACAAATGGTTCACACAACGAGTCAGAAGGACTAATGTACATGGACAAATGATTCACACAACGAGTCACAATGACTAATAAACAAGGACAAATGGTTCACATAACGAGTCACATGGACTAATGAACAAGGACAAATGATTCACACGACGAGTTACAATGACTAATGAACTAGGACAAATGATTCGCATAAAGAATCACAACGACTAATAAATAAGGACAAATGGTTCACACAAAGATTCACAACGACTAATAAACAAGGACAAATGGTTCAAACAACAAGTCACAAGGACTAATGAACAAGGACAAATGATTCACACGACGAGTCACAATGACTAATGAACTAGGACAAATGATTCATACAGAGTCATAATTACTAATAAATAAGGACCAATGGTTCACACAACGAGTCACAACGACTAATGAACAAGGACAAATGATTCACACGACGAGTCACAATGTCTAATAAACAAGGACAAATGGTTCACACAACGAGTCACAAGGACTAATGAAAAAGGACAAATGATTCACACAACGAGTCACAATGACTAATAAACAAGGACAAATGGTTCACACAACGAGTCACAAGGACTAATGAACAAGGACAAATGATTCGCACGAAGAGTCACAATGACTAATGAACTAGGACAAATGATTCACACGACTAGTCACAATGACTAATGAACTAGGACAAATGATTTACACAAAGAGTCACAACGACTAATAACCAAGTAGAAATGGTTCACACAAAGAGTCACAACGACTAATAAACAAAGACAAATTGTTCAAACAACGAGTCACAAGGACTAATGAACAAGGATAAATTATTCGCACGACGAGTCACAATGACTAATGAACTAGGACAAATGATTCACATAAAGAGTCACATTGACTAATAAACAAGGACAAATGGTTCATACAATGAGTCACAAGGACTAATGAACAAGGACAAATGATTCACATGACGAGTCACAATGACTAATGAACTAGGACAAGTGATTCACACAAAGAGTCACAATGAATAATAAACAAGGACAAATGGTTCACACAGCGACTCACAAGGACTAATGAACAAGGACAAATGATTCACACAACGAGTCACAATGACTATAAAACAAGGACAAAGGGTTCACACAACTAGTCACAAGGACTAATGAACAAGGACAAATGATTCACACAACGAGTCACAATGACTAATGTACTAGGACAAATGATTCACACAAAGAGTCACAATGACTAATGAACAAGGACAAGTGATTCACACAACGAGTCACAATGAGTAATTAAATAGGATAAAGGATTCACACAAAGAGTCACAATAAATAATGACCAAGGACAAATGATTTACATAACGAGTCACAATGGGTAATTAACTAGGACAAATGATTCACACAAAGAGTCATAATAACTAATGAACAATGACAAATGGTTCACACAGCGACTCACAAGGACTAATGAACAAGGACAAATGATTCACACAACGAGTCACAATGACTATAAAACAAGGACAAAGGGTTCACACAACTAGTCACAAGGACTAATGAACAAGGACAAATGATTCACACAACGAGTCACAATGACTAATGTACTAGGACAAATGATTCACACAAAGAGTCACAATGACTAATGAACAAGGACAAATGATTCACACAACGAGTCACAATGAGTAATTAAATAGGATAAAGGATTCACACAAAGAGTCACAATAAATAATGACCAAGGACAAATGATTTACATAACGAGTCACAATGGGTAATTAACTAGGACAAATGATTCACACAAAGAGTCATAATAACTAATGAACAATGACAAATGGTTCACACAACGAGTCATAAGGACAAATGATTCACACAACGAGTTATAATGACTAATGAATAAAGACAAATGGTTCGCACAACGAGTCACAATGTGTAATTAACTAGGACAAATGATTCACACAAAGGGTCACAATAACTAATGAACAAGGAGAAATGATTCACACAACGAGTCACAATGGCTAATGAACAAGGACAAATGATTTACACGACGAGTCACAATGACTAATGAACTAGGACAAATGATTCACACAAAGAGTCACAACGACTAATAAACAAGGACAAATGGTTAACACAACGAGTCACAAGGACTAATGAACAAGGACATATGATTCACACAACGAGTCACAATGACTAATGAACTAGGACAAATGATTCACACAAAGAGTCACAATGACTAATAAACAAGGACAAATGGTTCACACAACGAGTCACAAGGACTAATGTACAAGGACAAATGATTCACACAACGAGTCACAATGACTAATAAACAAGGACAAATGGTTCACACAACGAGTCACAAGGACTAATGAACACGGACAAATGATTCACACGACGAGTCACAATGACTAATGAACTAGGACAAATGATTCACATAAAGAATCACAACGACTAATAAATAAGGACAAATGGTTCACACAAAGATTCACAACGACTAATAAACAAGGACAAATGGTTCAAACAACAAGTCACAAGGACTAATGAACAAGCACAAATGATTCACACGACGAGTCACAATGACTAATAAACTAGGACAAATGATTCACACAGAGTCATAATTACTAATAAATAAGGACCAATGATTCACACAACGAGTCACAAGGACTAATGAACAAGGACAAATGATTCATACGATGAGTCACAATGTCTAATAAACAAGGACAAATGGTTCACACAACGAGTCACAAGGACTAATGAAAAAGGACAAATGATTCACAGAACGAGTCACAATGACTAATAAACAAGGACAAATGGTTCACACAACGAGTCACAAGGACTAATGAACAAGGACAAATGATTCGCACGAAGAGTCACAATGACTAATGAACTAGGACAAATGATTCACACGACGAGTCACAATGACTAATGAACTAGGACAAATGATTTACACAAAGAGTCACAACGACTAATAACCAAGTAGAAATGGTTCACACAAAGAGTCACAACGACTAATAAACAAAGACAAATTGTTCAAACAACGAGTCACAAGGACTAATGAACAAGGATAAATTATTCACACGACGAGTCACAAGGACTAATGAACAAGGACAAATGATTCACACGACGAGTCACAATGACTAATGAATAGGACAAATGATTCACACAAAGAGTCACAATGACTAACAAACAAGGACAAATGGTTCACACAACGAGTCACAAGGACTAATGAACAAGAACAAATGATTCACACAACGAGTGACAATGACTAATAAACAAGGACAAATGGTTCACACAACGCGTCTCAAGGACTAATGAACAAGGACAAATGATTTACACAACGAGTCACAACGACTAATGTACTAGGATAAATGATTCACACACAGAGTCACAATGACTAATGAACAACGACAAATGATTCAAACAACGAGTCACAATGAGTAATTAACTAGGATAAAGGATTCACAAAAAGAGTCACAATAAATAATGACCAAGGACAAATGATTTACACAACGAGTCACAATGAGTAATTAACTAGGACAAATGATTCACACAAAGAGTCATAATAACTAATGAACAATGACAAATGGTTCAAACAACGAGTCACAAGGACTAATGAACAAGAACAAATGATTCACACAACGAGTCATAATGACTAATGAATAAAGACAAATGGTTCGCACAACGAGTCACAATGTGTAATTAACTAGGACAAATGATTCACACAAAGAGTCACAATAACTAATGAACAAGGACAAATGACTCACACAACGAGTCACAATGGCTAATGAACAAGGACAAATGATTCACACGACGAGTCACAATGACTAATGAACTAGGACAAACGATTCACACAAAGAGTCACAAGGACTAATGAACAAGGACAAATGATTCACACGACGAGTCACAATGTCTAATAAACAAGGACAAATGGTTCACACAACGAGTCACAAGGACTAATGAAAAACGTAAAATGATTCACACAACTAGTCACAATGACTAATAAACAAGGACAAATGGTTCACACAACGAGTCACAAGGACTAATGAACAAGGACAAATGATTCACACGAAGAGTCACAATGACTAATGAACTAGGACTAATGAACAAGGACAAATGATTTACACAACGAGTCACAATGACTAATTAACTACGACAAATGATTCATAAAACGAGTCATAATAACTAATGAAAACGGACAAATGATTCACAACGAGTCACAATGTGTAATTAACTAGGACAAATGATTCACACAAAGAGTTACAATAACTAATGAACAAGGACAAATGGTTCACACGAAGAGTCACAATGGCTAATGAACTAGGACAAATGATTCACACAAAGAGTCACAATGACTAATAAACAAGGACAAATGGTTCACACAATGAATCACAAGGACTAATGAACAAGGACAAATGATTCACACGACTACTCACAATGATTAATGAACTAGGATAAATGATTCACACAAAGAGTGACAATGACTAATAAACAAGGACAAATGGTTCACACAACGAGTCGGAAGGACTAATGAACAAGGACAAATAATTCACACAACGAGTCACAATGACTAATAAATAAGGATAAATGGTTCACACAACGAGTCACAAGGACTAATGAACAAGGACAAATGATTCAAACAACGAGTCACAATGGCTAATGAACTAGGACAAATGATTCACACAAAGAGTCACAACGACTAATAAACAAGGACAAATGGTTCAAACAAAGAGTCACAAGGACTAATGAACAAGGACAAATGATTCATACAACGAGTCACAATGTGTAATTAACTAGGACAAATGATTTACACAAAGAATCACAATAACTAATGAACAAGGACAAATGATTCACACAACGAGTGACAATGGCTAATGAACAAGGACAAATGATTCACACGACGAGTCACAATGACTAATGAACTAGGACAAATGATTCACACGACGAGTCACAATGACTAATGAACTAGGACAAATGGTTCATACAACGAGTCAGAAGGACTAAAAAACAAGGACAAATGGTTCACACGACGAGTCACAATGACTAATGAACTATGACAAATGATTCACACAAAGAGTCACAATGACTAATAAACAAGGACAAATGGTTCACACAACGACTCACAATGACTAATGAACTAGGACAAACGATTCACACAAAGAGTCACAAGGACTAGTGAACAAGGACAAATGATTCACACGACGAGTCACAATGTCTAATAAACAAGGACAAATGGTTCACACAACGAGTCACAAGGACTAATGAAAAACGACAAATGAATCACACAACAAGTCACAATGACTAATAAACAAGGACAAATGGTTCACACAACGAGTCACAAGGACTAATGAACAAGGACAAATGATTCACACAAAGAGTCACAATGACTAATGAACTAGGACAAATGATTCACACGACGAGTCACAATGACTAAGGACAAATGATTCACACAAAGAGTCACAGTGACTAACAAACGAGGACAAATGGTTCACACAACGAGTCACAAGAACTAATGAACAAGGACAAATGATTCACACAACGAGTCACAATGACTAATAAACAAGGACAAATAGTTCACACAATGAGTCACAATGACTAATGAACAAGGACAAATGATTCACACAACGAGTCGCAACGACTAATGTACTAGGATAAATGATTCACACAACGAGTCACAATGACTAATGAACAAGGACAAATGATTCACACAACGAGTCACAATGAGTAATTAACTAGGATAAAGGATTCACACAAAGAGTCACAAGAAATAATGACCAAGGACAAATGATTTACACAACGAGTCACAATGAGTAATTAACTAGGACAAATGATTCACAACAAAGAGTCATAATAACTAATGAACAATGACAAATGGTTCAAACAATGAGTCACAAGGACTAATGAACAAGGACAAATGATTCACACAACGAGTCATGATGACTAATGAACAATGACAAATGGTTCGCACAACGAGTCACAATGTGTAATTAACTAGGACAAATGATTCACACAAAGAGTCACAATAACTAATGAACAAGGACAAATGATTCACACAACGAGTCACAATGGCTAATGAACAAGGACAAATGATTCACACGACGAGTCACAATGACTAATGAACAAGGACAAATGATTCACACAACGAGTCGCAACGACTAATGTACTAGGATAAATGATTCACACAACGAGTCGCAATGACTAATGAACAAGGACAAATGATTCACACAACGAGTCACAATGAGTAATTAACTAGGATAAAGGATTCACACAAAGAGTCACAAGAAATAATGACCAAGGACAAATGATTTACACAACGAGTCACAATGAGTAATTAACTAGGACAAATGATTCACAACAAAGAGTCATAATAACTAATGAACAATGACAAATGGTTCAAACAACGAGTCACAAGGACTAATGAACAAGGACAAATGATTCACACAACGAGTCATAATGACTAATGAATAATGACAAATGGTTCGCACAACGAGTCACAATGTGTAATTAACTAGGACAAATGATTCACACAAAGAGTCACAATAACTAATGAACAAGGACAAATGATTCACACATCGAGTCACAATGGCTAATGAACAAGGACAAATGATTCACACGACGAGTCACAATGACTAATGAACTAGGACAAATGATTCACACAAAGAGTCACAACGACTAATAAACAAGGACAAATGGTTCACACAACGAGTCACAAGGACTAATGAACAAGGACAAATGATTCATACGACGAGTCACAATGACTAATGAACTAGGACAAATGATTCACACAAAGAGTCACAATGACTAATAAACAAGGACAAATGATTCACACGACGAGTCACAATGACTAAGAACTAGGACAAATGATTCACACAAAGAGTCACAACGACTAATAAACAAGGACAAATGGTTCACACAACGAGTCACAAGGACTAATGAACAAGGACAAATGATTCACACGACGAGTCACAATGACTAATGAACAAGGACAAATGATTCACACAAAGAGTCACAATGACTAATAAACAAGGACAAATAATTCACACAACGAGTCACAATGACTAATAAATAAGGATAAATGGTTCACACAACGAGTCACAAGGACTAATGAACAAGGACAAATGATTCACACAACGAGTCACAATGGCTAATGAACTAGGACAAATGATTCACACAAAGAGTCACAACGACTAATAAACAAGGACAAATGGTTCAAACAACGAGTCACAAGGACTAATGAACAAGGACAAATGATTCATACAACGAGTCACAATGTGTAATTAACTAGGACAAATGATTCACACAAAGAATCACAATAACTAATGAACAAGGACAAATGATTCACACAACGAGTGACAATGGCTAATGAACAAGGACAAATGATTCACACGACGAGTCACAATGACTAATGAACTAGGACAAATGATTCACACGACGAGTCACAATGACTAATGAACTAGGACAAATGATTCACACAAAGAGTCACAATGACTAAAAAACAAGGACAAATGGTTCATACAACGAGTCACAAGGACTAATGAACAAGGACAAATGATTCACACGACGAGTCACAATGACTAATGAACTATGACAAATGATTCACACAAAGAGCCACAATGACTAATAAACAAGGACAAATGGTTCACACAACGACTCACAATGACTAATGAGCTAGGACAAACGATTCACACAAAGAGTCACAAGGACTAGTGAACAAGGACAAATGATTCACACGACGAGTCACAATGTCTAATAAACAAGGACAAATGGTTCACACAACGAGTCACAAGGACTAATGAAAAACGACAAATGAATCACACAACGAGTCACAATGACTAATAAACAAGGACAAATGGTTCACACAACGAGTCACAAGGACTAATGAACAAGGACAAATGATTCACACAAAGAATCACAATGACTAATGAACTAGGACAAATGATTCACACGACGAGTCACAATGACTAATGAACTAGGACAAATGATTCACACAAAGAGTCACAATGACTAATAAACAAGGACAAATGGTTCACACAACGAGTCACAAGAACTAATGAACAAGGACAAATGATTCACACAACGAGTCACAATGACTAATACACAAGTACAAATAGTTCACACAATGAGTCACAATGACTAATGAACAAGGACGAATGATTCACACAACGAGTCACAACGACTAATGTACTAGGATAAATGATTCACACAACGAGTCGCAATGACTAATGAACAAGGACAAATGATTCACACAACGAGTCACAATGAGTAATTAACTAGGATAAAGGATTCACACAAAGAGTCACAAGAAATAATTACCAAGGACAAATGATTTACACAACGAGTCACAATGAGTAATTAACTAGGACAAATGATTCACAACAAAGAGTCATAATAACTAATGAACAATGACAAATGGTTCAAACAACGAGTCACAAGAACTAATGAACAAGGACAAATGATTCACACAACGAGTCATAATGACTAATGAATAATGACAAATGGTTCGCACAACGAGTCACAATGTGTAATTAACTAGGACAAATGATTCACACAAAGAGTCACAATAACTAATGAACAAGGACAAATGATTCACACAACGAGTCACAATGGCTAATGAACAAGGACAAATGATTCACACGACGAGTCACAATGACTAATGAACTAGGACAAATGATTCACACAAAGAGTCACAACGACTAATAAAGAAGGACAAATGGTTCACACAACGAGTCACAAGGACTAATGAACAGGGACAAATGATTCATACGACGAGTCACAATGACTAATGAACTAGGACAAATGATTCACACAAAGAGTCACAATGACTAATAAACAAGGACAAATAATTCACACGACGAGTCACAATGACTAAGAACTAGGACAAATGATTCACACAAAGAGTCACAACGACTAATAAACAAGGACAAATGGTTCACACAACGAGTCACAAGGACTAATGAACAAGGACAAATGATTCACACGACGAGTCACAATGACTAATGAACAAGGACAAATGATTCACAACAAAGAGTTACAATAACTAATGAACAAGGACAAATGATTCACACAAAGAGTCACAACGACTAATAAACATGGACAAATGGTTCAAACAACGAGTCACAAGGACAAATGAACAAGGACATATGATTCACACAACGAGTCATAATGACTAATGACTAAAGACAAATGGTTCGCACAATGAGTCACAATGTGTAATTAACCAGGATAAATGATTCACACAAAGAGTCACAATAACTAATGAACAAGGACAAATGATTCACACAACGAGTCACAATGGCTAATGAACAAGGACAAATGATTTACACGACGAGTCACAATGACTAATGAACTAGGACAAATGATTCACACAATGAGTCACAACGACTAATAAACAAGGACAAATGGTTCACACAACGAGTCACAAGGACTAATGAACAAGGACAAATGATTCACACAAAGAGTAACAATGACTAATAAACAAGGACAAATGGTTCACACGAAGAGTCACAATGGCTAATGAACTAGGACAAATGATTCACACAAAGAGTCACAATGACTAATAAATAAGGACAAATGGTTCACACAATGAATCACAAGGACTAATGTACAAGGACAAATGATTCACACGACGACTCACAATGACTAATGAACTAGGATAAATGATTCACACAAAGAGTGACAATGACTAATAAACAAGGACAAATGGTTCACACAACGAGTCAGAAGGACTAATGAACAAGGACAAATAATTCACACAACGAGTCACAATTACTAATAAACAAGGATAAATGGTTCACACAACGAGTCACAAGGACTAATGAACAAGGACAAATGATTCACACAACGAGTCACAATGGCTAATGAACTAGGACAAATGATTCACACAAACAGTCACAACGACTAATAAACAAGGACAAATGGTTCAAACAACGAGTCACAAGGACTAATAAACAAGGACAAATGATTCATACAACGAGTCACAATGTGTAATTAACTAGGACAAGTGATTCACACAAAGAATCACAATAACTAATGAACAAGGACAAATGATTCACACAACGAGTGACAATGGCTAATGAACAAGGACAAATGATTCACACGACGAGTCACAATGACTAATGAACTAGGACAAATGATTCACACGACGAGTCACAATGACTAATGAACTAGGACAAATGATTCACACAAAGAGTCACAATGAGTAATTAAATAGGATAAAGGATTCACACAAAGAGTCACAATAAATAATGACCAAGGACAAATGATTTACATAACGAGTCACAATGGGTAATTAACTAGGACAAATGATTCACACAAAGAGTCATAATAACTAATGAACAATGACAAATGGTTCACACAACGAGTCATAAGGACAAATGATTCACACAACGAGTTATAATGACTAATGAATAAAGACAAATGGTTCGCACAACGAGTCACAATGTGTAATTAACTAGGACAAATGATTCACACAAAGGGTCACAATAACTAATGAACAAGGAGAAATGATTCACACAACGAGTCACAATGGCTAATGAACAAGGACAAATGATTCACACGACGAGTCACAATGACTAATGAACTAGGACAAATGATTCACACAAAGAGTCACAACGACTAATAAACAAGGACAAATGGTTAACACAACGAGTCACAAGGACTAATGAACAAGGACATATGATTCACACAACGAGTCACAATGACTAATGAACTAGGACAAATGATTCACACAAAGAGTCACAATGACTAATAAACAAGGACAAATGGTTCACACAACGAGTCACAAGGACTAATGTACAAGGACAAATGATTCACACAACGAGTCACAATGACTAATAAACAAGGACAAATGGTTCACACAACGAGTCACAAGGACTAATGAACACGGACAAATGATTCACACGACGAGTCACAATGACTAATGAACTAGGACAAATGATTCACATAAAGAATCACAACGACTAATAAATAAGGACAAATGGTTCACACAAAGATTCACAACGACTAATAAACAAGGACAAATGGTTCAAACAACAAGTCACAAGGACTAATGAACAAGCACAAATGATTCACACGACGAGTCACAATGACTAATAAACTAGGACAAATGATTCACACAGAGTCATAATTACTAATAAATAAGGACCAATGATTCACACAACGAGTCACAAGGACTAATGAACAAGGACAAATGATTCATACGATGAGTCACAATGTCTAATAAACAAGGACAAATGGTTCACACAACGAGTCACAAGGACTAATGAAAAAGGACAAATGATTCACAGAACGAGTCACAATGACTAATAAACAAGGACAAATGGTTCACACAACGAGTCACAAGGACTAATGAACAAGGACAAATGATTCGCACGAAGAGTCACAATGACTAATGAACTAGGACAAATGATTCACACGACGAGTCACAATGACTAATGAACTAGGACAAATGATTTACACAAAGAGTCACAACGACTAATAACCAAGTAGAAATGGTTCACACAAAGAGTCACAACGACTAATAAACAAAGACAAATTGTTCAAACAACGAGTCACAAGGACTAATGAACAAGGATAAATTATTCACACGACGAGTCACAAGGACTAATGAACAAGGACAAATGATTCACACGACGAGTCACAATGACTAATGAATAGGACAAATGATTCACACAAAGAGTCACAATGACTAATAAACAAGGACAAATGGTTCACACAACGAGTCGGAAGGACTAATGAACAAGAACAAATGATTCACACAACGAGTGACAATGACTAATAAACAAGGACAAATGGTTCACACAACGCGTCTCAAGGACTAATGAACAAGGACAAATGATTCAAACAACGAGTCACAATGGCTAATGAACTAGGACAAATGATTCACACAAAGAGTCACAACGACTAATAAACAAGGACAAATGGTTCAAACAACGAGTCACAAGGACTAATGAACAAGGACAAATGATTCATACAACGAGTCACAATGTGTAATTAACTAGGACAAATGATTTACACAAAGAATCACAATAACTAATGAACAAGGACAAATGATTCACACAACGAGTGACAATGGCTAATGAACAAGGACAAATGATTCACACGACGAGTCACAATGACTAATGAACTAGGACAAATGATTCACACGACGAGTCACAATGACTAATGAACTAGGACAAATGGTTCATACAACGAGTCGAAGGACTAAAAACAAGGACAAATGGTTCACACGACGAGTCACAATGACTAATGAACTATGACAAATGATTCACACAAAGAGTCACAATGACTAATAAACAAGGACAAATGGTTCACACAACGACTCACAATGACTAATGAACTAGGACAAACGATTCACACAAAGAGTCACAAGGACTAGTGAACAAGGACAAATGATTCACACGACGAGTCACAATGTCTAATAAACAAGGACAAATGGTTCACACAACGAGTCACAAGGACTAATGAAAAACGACAAATGAATCACACAACAAGTCACAATGACTAATAAACAAGGACAAATGGTTCACACAACGAGTCACCTGGACTAATGAACAAGGACAAATGATTCACACAAAGAGTCACAATGACTAATGAACTAGGACAAATGATTCACACGACGAGTCACAATGACTAAGGACAAATGATTCACACAAAGAGTCACAAAGACTAACAAACGAGGACAAATGGTTCACACAACGAGTCACAAGAACTAATGAACAAGGACAAATGATTCACACAACGAGTCACAATGACTAATAAACAAGGACAAATAGTTCACACAATGAGTCACAATGACTAATGAACAAGGACAAATGATTCACACAACGAGTCGCAACGACTAATGTACTAGGATAAATGATTCACACAACGAGTCACAATGACTAATGAACAAGGACAAATGATTCACACAACGAGTCACAATGAGTAATTAACTAGGATAAAGGATTCACACAAAGAGTCACAAGAAATAATGACCAAGGACAAATGATTTACACAACGAGTCACAATGAGTAATTAACTAGGACAAATGATTCACAACAAAGAGTCATAATAACTAATGAACAATGACAAATGGTTCAAACAATGAGTCACAAGGACTAATGAACAAGGACAAATGATTCACACAACGAGTCATGATGACTAATGAACAATGACAAATGGTTCGCACAACGAGTCACAATGTGTAATTAACTAGGACAAATGATTCACACAAAGAGTCACAATAACTAATGAACAAGGACAAATGATTCACACAACGAGTCACAATGGCTAATGAACAAGGACAAATGATTCACACGACGAGTCACAATGACTAATGAACAAGGACAAATGATTCACACAACGAGTCGCAACGACTAATGTACTAGGATAAATGATTCACACAACGAGTCGCAATGACTAATGAACAAGGACAAATGATTCACACAACGAGTCACAATGAGTAATTAACTAGGATAAAGGATTCACACAAAGAGTCACAAGAAATAATGACCAAGGACAAATGATTTACACAACGAGTCACAATGAGTAATTAACTAGGACAAATGATTCACAACAAAGAGTCATAATAACTAATGAACAATGACAAATGGTTCAAACAACGAGTCACAAGGACTAATGAACAAGGACAAATGATTCACACAACGAGTCATAATGACTAATGAATAATGACAAATGGTTCGCACAACGAGTCACAATGTGTAATTAACTAGGACAAATGATTCACACAAAGAGTCACAATAACTAATGAACAAGGACAAATGATTCACACATCGAGTCACAATGGCTAATGAACAAGGACAAATGATTCACACGACGAGTCACAATGACTAATGAACTAGGACAAATGATTCACACAAAGAGTCACAACGACTAATAAACAAGGACAAATGGTTCACACAACGAGTCACAAGGACTAATGAACAAGGACAAATGATTCATACGACGAGTCACAATGACTAATGAACTAGGACAAATGATTCACACAAAGAGTCACAATGACTAATAAACAAGGACAAATGATTCACACGACGAGTCACAATGACTAAGAACTAGGACAAATGATTCACACAAAGAGTCACAACGACTAATAAACAAGGACAAATGGTTCACACAACGAGTCACAAGGACTAATGAACAAGGACAAATGATTCACACGACGAGTCACAATGACTAATGAACAAGGACAAATGATTCACACAAAGAGTCACAATGACTAATAAACAAGGACAAATAATTCACACAACGAGTCACAATGACTAATAAATAAGGATAAATGGTTCACACAACGAGTCACAAGGACTAATGAACAAGGACAAATGATTCACACAACGAGTCACAATGGCTAATGAACTAGGACAAATGATTCACACAAAGAGTCACAACGACTAATAAACAAGGACAAATGGTTCAAACAACGAGTCACAAGGACTAATGAACAAGGACAAATGATTCATACAACGAGTCACAATGTGTAATTAACTAGGACAAATGATTCACACAAAGAATCACAATAACTAATGAACAAGGACAAATGATTCACACAACGAGTGACAATGGCTAATGAACAAGGACAAATGATTCACACGACGAGTCACAATGACTAATGAACTAGGACAAATGATTCACACGACGAGTCACAATGACTAATGAACTAGGACAAATGATTCACACAAAGAGTCACAATGACTAAAAAACAAGGACAAATGGTTCATACAACGAGTCACAAGGACTAATGAACAAGGACAAATGATTCACACGACGAGTCACAATGACTAATGAACTATGACAAATGATTCACACAAAGAGCCACAATGACTAATAAACAAGGACAAATGGTTCACACAACGACTCACAATGACTAATGAGCTAGGACAAACGATTCACACAAAGAGTCACAAGGACTAGTGAACAAGGACAAATGATTCACACGACGAGTCACAATGTCTAATAAACAAGGACAAATGGTTCACACAACGAGTCACAAGGACTAATGAAAAACGACAAATGAATCACACAACGAGTCACAATGACTAATAAACAAGGACAAATGGTTCACACAACGAGTCACAAGGACTAATGAACAAGGACAAATGATTCACACAAAGAATCACAATGACTAATGAACTAGGACAAATGATTCACACGACGAGTCACAATGACTAATGAACTAGGACAAATGATTCACACAAAGAGTCACAGTGACTAACAAACAAGGACAAATGGTTCACACAACGAGTCACAAGAACTAATGAACAAGGACAAATGATTCACACAACGAGTCACAATGACTAATACACAAGTACAAATAGTTCACACAATGAGTCACAATGACTAATGAACAAGGACGAATGATTCACACAACGAGTCACAACGACTAATGTACTAGGATAAATGATTCACACAACGAGTCGCAATGACTAATGAACAAGGACAAATGATTCACACAACGAGTCACAATGAGTAATTAACTAGGATAAAGGATTCACACAAAGAGTCACAAGAAATAATTACCAAGGACAAATGATTTACACAACGAGTCACAATGAGTAATTAACTAGGACAAATGATTCACAACAAAGAGTCATAATAACTAATGAACAATGACAAATGGTTCAAACAACGAGTCACAAGAACTAATGAACAAGGACAAATGATTCACACAACGAGTCATAATGACTAATGAATAATGACAAATGGTTCGCACAACGAGTCACAATGTGTAATTAACTAGGACAAATGATTCACACAAAGAGTCACAATAACTAATGAACAAGGACAAATGATTCACACAACGAGTCACAATGGCTAATGAACAAGGACAAATGATTCACACGACGAGTCACAATGACTAATGAACTAGGACAAATGATTCACACAAAGAGTCACAACGACTAATAAAGAAGGACAAATGGTTCACACAACGAGTCACAAGGACTAATGAACAGGGACAAATGATTCATACGACGAGTCACAATGACTAATGAACTAGGACAAATGATTCACACAAAGAGTCACAATGACTAATAAACAAGGACAAATAATTCACACGACGAGTCACAATGACTAAGAACTAGGACAAATGATTCACACAAAGAGTCACAACGACTAATAAACAAGGACAAATGGTTCACACAACGAGTCACAAGGACTAATGAACAAGGACAAATGATTCACACGACGAGTCACAATGACTAATGAACAAGGACAAATGATTCACAACAAAGAGTCACAATAACTAATGAACAAGGACAAATGATTCACACAAAGAGTCACAACGACTAATAAACATGGACAAATGGTTCAAACAACGAGTCACAAGGACAAATGAACAAGGACATATGATTCACACAACGAGTCATAATGACTAATGACTAAAGACAAATGGTTCGCACAATGAGTCACAATGTGTAATTAACCAGGACAAATGATTCACACAAAGAGTCACAATAACTAATGAACAAGGACAAATGATTCACACAACGAGTCACAATGGCTAATGAACAAGGACAAATGATTTACACGACGAGTCACAATGACTAATGAACTAGGACAAATGATTCACACAATGAGTCACAACGACTAATAAACAAGGACAAATGGTTCACACGACGAGTCACAAGGACTAATGAACAAGGACAAATGATTCACACAAAGAGTAACAATGACTAATAAACAAGGACAAATGGTTCACACGAAGAGTCACAATGGCTAATGAACTAGGACAAATGATTCACACAAAGAGTCACAATGACTAATAAATAAGGACAAATGGTTCACACAATGAATCACAAGGACTAATGTACAAGGACAAATGATTCACACGACGACTCACAATGACTAATGAACTAGGATAAATGATTCACACAAAGAGTGACAATGACTAATAAACAAGGACAAATGGTTCACACAACGAGTCAGAAGGACTAATGAACAAGGACAAATAATTCACACAACGAGTCACAATTACTAATAAACAAGGATAAATGGTTCACACAACGAGTCACAAGGACTAATGAACAAGGACAAATGATTCACACAACGAGTCACAATGGCTAATGAACTAGGACAAATGATTCACACAAACAGTCACAACGACTAATAAACAAGGACAAATGGTTCAAACAACGAGTCACAAGGACTAATAAACAAGGACAAATGATTCATACAACGAGTCACAATGTGTAATTAACTAGGACAAGTGATTCACACAAAGAATCACAATAACTAATGAACAAGGACAAATGATTCACACAACGAGTGACAATGGCTAATGAACAAGGACAAATGATTCACACGACGAGTCACAATGACTAATGAACTAGGACAAATGATTCACACGACGAGTCACAATGACTAATGAACTAGGACAAATGATTCACACAAAGAGTCACAATGATTAAAAAACAAGGACAAATGGCTCATACAACGAGTCACAAGGACTAATGAACAAGGGCAAATGATTCACACGACGAGTCACAATGACTAATGAACTATGACAAATGATTCACACAAAGAGTCACAATGACTAATAAACAAGGACAAATGGTTCACACAACGAGTCACAATGACTAATGAACTAGGACAAACGATTCACACAAAGAGTCACAAGGACTAGTGAACAAGGACAAATAATTCACACGACGAGTCACAATGTCTAATAAACAAGGACAAATGGTTCACACAACGAGTCACAAGGACTAATGAAAAACGACAAATGAATCACACAACGAGTCACAATGACTAATAAACAAGGACAAATGGTTCACACAACGAGTCACAAGGACTAATGAACAAGGACAAATGATTCACACAAAGAGTCACAATGACTAATGAACTAGGACAAATGATTCACACGACGAGTCACAATGACTAATGAACTAGGACAAATGATTCACACAAAGAGTCACAGTGACTAACAAACAAGGACAAATGGTTCACACAACGAGTCACAAGGACTAATAAAGAAGGACAAATGGTTCACACAACGAGTCACAAGGACTAATGAACAGGGACAAATGATTCATACGACGAGTCACAATGACTAATGAACTAGGACAAATGATTCACACAAAGAGTCACAATGACTAATAAACAAGGACAAATGATTCACACGACGAGTCACAATGACTAAGAACTAGGACAAATGATTCACACAAAGAGTCACAACGACTAATAAACAAGGACAAATGGTTCACACGACGAGTCACAAGGACTAATGAACAAGGACAAATGATTCACACGACGAGTCACAATGACTAATGAACAAGGACAAATGATTCACAACAAAGAGTCACAATAACTAATGAACAAGGACAAATGATTCACACAACGAGTCACAATGGCTAATGAACAAGGACAAATGATTCACACGACGAGTCACAATGACTAATGAACTAGGACAAATGATTCACACAAAGAGTCACAACGACTAATAAACAAGGACAAATGGTTCAAACAACGAGTCACAAGGACTAATGAACAAGGACAAATGATTCACACAACGAGTCATAATGACTAATGACTAAAGACAAATGGTTCGCACAATGAGTCACAATGTGTAATTAACTAGGACAAATGATTCACACAAAGAGTCACAATAACTAATGAACAAGGACAAATGATTCACACAACGAGTCACAATGGCTAATGAACAAGGACAAATGATTTACACGACGAGTCACAATGACTAATGAACTAGGACAAATGATTCACACAATGAGTCACAACGACTAATAAACAAGGACAAATGGTTCACACAACGAGTCACAAGGACTAATGAACAAGGACAAATGATTCACACAAAGAGTAACAATGACTAATAAACAAGGACAAATGGTTCACACGAAGAGTCACAATGGCTAATGAACTAGGACAAATGATTCACACAAAGAGTCACAATGACTAATAAATAAGGACAAATGGTTCACACAATGAATCACAAGGACTAATGTACAAGGACAAATGATTCACACGACGACTCACAATGACTAATGAACTAGGATAAATGATTCCCACAAAGAGTGACAATGACTAATAAACAAGGACAAATGGTTCACACAACGAGTCAGAAGGACTAATGAACAAGGACAAATAATTCACACAACGAGTCACAATGACTAATAAACAAGGATAAATGGTTCACACAACGAGTCACAAGGACTAATGAACAAGGACAAATGATTCACACAACGAGTCACAATGGCTAATGAACTAGGACAAATGATTCACACAAAGAGTCACAACGACTAATAAACAAGGACAAATGGTTAAAACAACGAGTCACAAGGACTAATGAACAAGGACAAATGATTCATACAACGAGTCACAATGTGTAATTAACTAGGACAAGTGATTCACACAAAGAATCACAATAACTAATGAACAAGGACAAATGATTCACACAACGAGTGACAATGGCTAATGAACAAGTACAAATGATTCACACGACGAGTCACAATGACTAATGAACTAGGACAAATGATTCACACGACGAGTCACAATGACTAATGAACTAGGACAAATGATTCACACAAAGAGTCACAATGACTAAAAAACAAGGACAAATGGTTCATACAACGAGTCACAAGGACTAATGAACAAGGGCAAATGATTCACACGACGAGTCACAATGACTAATGAACTATGACAAATGATTCACACAAAGAGTCACAATGACTAATAAACAAGGACAAATGGTTCACACAACGAGTCACAATGACTAATGAACTAGGACAAACGATTCACACAAAGAGTCACAAGGACTAGTGAACAAGGACAAATGATTCACACGACGAGTCACAATGTCTAATAAACAAGGACAAATGGTTCACACAACGAGTCACAAGGACTAATGAAAAACGACAATTGAATCACACAACGAGTCACAATGACTAATAAACAAGGACAAATGGTTCACACAACGAGTCACAAGGACTAATGAACAAGGACAAATGATTCACACAAAGAGTCACAATGACTAATGAACTAGGACAAATGTTTCACACGACGAGTCACAATGACTAATGAACTAGGACAAATGATTCACACAAAGAGTCACAATGACTAACAAACAAGGACAAATGATTCACACAACGAGTCACAAGGACTAACAAACAAGGACAAATGGTTCACACAACGAGTCGCAATGACTAATGAACAAGGACAAATGATTCACACAACGAGTCACAATGAGTAATTAACTAGGATAAAGGATTCACACAAAGAGTCACAAGAAATAATGACCAAGGACAAATGATTTACATAACGAGTCACAATGAGTAATTAACTAGGACAAATGATTCACAACAAAGAGTCATAATAACTAATGAACAATGACAAATGGTTCAAACAACGAGTCACAAGAACTAATGAACAAGGACAAATGATTCACACAACGAGTCATAATGACTAATGAATAATGACAAATGGTTCGCACAACGAGTCACAATGTGTAATTAACTAGGACAAATGATTCACACAAAGAGTCACAATAACTAATGAACAAGGACAAATGGTTCACACAACGAGTCAGAAGGACTAATGAACAAGGACAAATAATTCACACAACGAGTCACAATGACTAATAAACAAGGATAAATGGTTCACACAACGAGTCACAAGGACTAATGAACAAGGACAAATGATTCACACAACGAGTCACAATGGCTAATGAACTAGGACAAATGATTCACACAAAGAGTCACAACGACTAATAAACAAGGACAAATGGTTAAAACAACGAGTCACAAGGACTAATGAACAAGGACAAATGATTCATACAACGAGTCACAATGTGTAATTAACTAGGACAAGTGATTCACACAAAGAATCACAATAACTAATGAACAAGGACAAATGATTCACACAACGAGTGACAATGGCTAATGAAAAAGTACAAATGATTCACACGACGAGTCACAATGACTAATGAACTAGGACAAATGATTCACACGACGAGTCACAATGACTAATGAACTAGGACAAATGATTCACACAAAGAGTCACAATGACTAAAAAACAAGGACAAATGGTTCATACAACGAGTCACAAGGACTAATGAACAAGGGCAAATGATTCACACGACGAGTCACAATGACTAATGAACTATGACAAATGATTCACACAAAGAGTCACAATGACTAATAAACAAGGACAAATGGTTCACACAACGAGTCACAATGACTAATGAACTAGGACAAACGATTCACACAAAGAGTCACAAGGACTAGTGAACAAGGACAAATGATTCACACGACGAGTCACAATGTCTAATAAACAAGGACAAATGGTTCACACAACGAGTCACAAGGACTAATGAAAAACGACAATTGAATCACACAACGAGTCACAATGACTAATAAACAAGGACAAATGGTTCACACAACGAGTCACAAGGACTAATGAACAAGGACAAATGATTCACACAAAGAGTCACAATGACTAATGAACTAGGACAAATGTTTCACACGACGAGTCACAATGACTAATGAACTAGGACAAATGATTCACACAAAGAGTCACAATGACTAACAAACAAGGACAAATGATTCACACAACGAGTCACAAGGACTAACAAACAAGGACAAATGGTTCACACAACGAGTCGCAATGACTAATGAACAAGGACAAATGATTCACACAACGAGTCACAATGAGTAATTAACTAGGATAAAGGATTCACACAAAGAGTCACAAGAAATAATGACCAAGGACAAATGATTTACATAACGAGTCACAATGAGTAATTAACTAGGACAAATGATTCACAACAAAGAGTCATAATAACTAATGAACAATGACAAATGGTTCAAACAACGAGTCACAAGAACTAATGAACAAGGACAAATGATTCACACAACGAGTCATAATGACTAATGAATAATGACAAATGGTTCGCACAACGAGTCACAATGTGTAATTAACTAGGACAAATGATTCACACAAAGAGTCACAATAACTAATGAACAAGGACAAATGGTTCACACAACGAGTCAGAAGGACTAATGAACAAGGACAAATAATTCACACAACGAGTCACAATGACTAATAAACAAGGATAAATGGTTCACACAACGAGTCACAAGGACTAATGAACAAGGACAAATGATTCACACAACGAGTCACAATGGCTAATGAACTAGGACAAATGATTCACACAAAGAGTCACAACGACTAATAAACAAGGACAAATGGTTAAAACAACGAGTCACAAGGACTAATGAACAAGGACAAATGATTCATACAACGAGTCACAATGTGTAATTAACTAGGACAAGTGATTCACACAAAGAATCACAATAACTAATGAACAAGGACAAATGATTCACACAACGAGTGACAATGGCTAATGAACAAGTACAAATGATTCACACGACGAGTCACAATGACTAATGAACTAGGACAAATGATTCACACGACGAGTCACAATGACTAATGAACTAGGACAAATGATTCACACAAAGAGTCACAATGACTAAAAAACAAGGACAAATGGTTCATACAACGAGTCACAAGGACTACTGAACAAGGGCAAATGATTCACACGACGAGTCACAATGACTAATGAACTATGACAAATGATTCACACAAAGAGTCACAATGACTAATAAACAAGGACAAATGGTTCACACAACGAGTCACAATGACTAATGAACTAGGACAAACGATTCACACAAAGAGTCACAAGGACTAGTGAACAAGGACAAATGATTCACACGACGAGTCACAATGTCTAATAAACAAGGACAAATGGTTCACACAACGAGTCACAAGGACTAATGAAAAACGACAATTGAATCACACAACGAGTCACAATGACTAATAAACAAGGACAAATGGTTCACACAACGAGTCACAAGGACTAATGAACAAGGACAAATGATTCACACAAAGAGTCACAATGACTAATGAACTAGGACAAATGTTTCACACGACGAGTCACAATGACTAATGAACTAGGACAAATGATTCACACAAAGAGTCACAGTGACTAACAAACAAGGACAAATGATTCACACAACGAGTCACAAGGACTAACAAACAAGGACAAATGGTTCACACAACGAGTCGCAATGACTAATGAACAAGGACAAATGATTCACACAACGAGTCACAATGAGTAATTAACTAGGATAAAGGATTCACACAAAGAGTCACAAGAAATAATGACCAAGGACAAATGATTTACATAACGAGTCACAATGAGTAATTAACTAGGACAAATGATTCACAACAAAGAGTCATAATAACTAATGAACAATGACAAATGGTTCAAACAACGAGTCACAAGAACTAATGAACAAGGACAAATGATTCACACAACGAGTCATAATGACTAATGAATAATGACAAATGGTTCGCACAACGAGTCACAATGTGTAATTAACTAGGACAAATGATTCACACAAAGAGTCACAATAACTAATGAACAAGGACAAATGATTCACACAACGAGTCACAATGGCTAATGAACAAGGACAAATGATTCACACAAAGAGTCACAATGACTAAAAAACAAGGACAAATGGTTCATACAACGAGTCACAAGGACTAATGAACAAGGGCAAATGATTCACACGACGAGTCACAATGACTAATAAACTATGACAAATGATTCACACAAAGAGTCACAATGACTAATAAACAAGGACAAATGGTTCACACAACGAGTCACAATGACTAATGAACTAGGACAAATGATTCACACAAAGAGTCACAACGACTAATAAACAAGGACAAATGGTTCACACAACGAGTCACAAGGACTAATGAACAGGGACAAATGATTCACACGACGAGTCACAATGACTAATGAACTAGGACAAATGATTCACACAAAGAGTCACAATGACTAGTAAACAAGGACAAATGATTCACACGACGAGTCACAATGACTAAGAACTAGGACAAATGATTCACACAAAGAGTCACAACGACTAATAAACAAGGACAAATGGTTCACACAACGAGTCACAAGGACTAATGAACAAGGACAAATGATTCACACGACGAGTCACAATGACTAATGAACAAGGACAAATGATTCACACAAAGAGTCACAATGACTAATAAACAAGGACAAATGGTTCACACAACGAGTCACAAGGACTAATGAACAAGGACAAATGATTCACACGACGAGTCACAATGACTAATGAATTAGGACAAATGATTCACACAACGAGTCACAATTACTAATGTACTAGGACAAATGATTCATACCATGAGTCACAATGAGTAATTAACTAGGATAAAGGATTCACACAAAGAGTCACAATAAATAATGACCAAGGATAAATGATTTACACAACGAGTCACAATGAGTAATTAACTAGGACAAATGATTCACACAAAGAGTCATAATAACTAATGAACAATGACAAATGGTTCACACAACGAGTCACAAGGACTAATGAACAAGGACAAATGATTCACACAACGAGTCATAATGACTAATGACTAAAGACAAATGGTTCGCACAACGAGTCACAATGTGTAATTAACTAGGACAAATGATTCACACAAAGAGTCACAATAACTAATGAACAAGGACAAATGATTCACACAACGAGTCACAACGACTAATAAACAAGGACAAATGGTTCAAACAACGAGTCACAAGGACATTAACAAGGACAAATGATTCACACAACGAGTCATAATGACTAATGACTAAAGACAAATGGTTCGCACAACGAGTCACAATGTGTAATTAACTAGGACAAATGATTCACACAAAGAGTCACAATAACTAATGAACAAGGACAAATGATTCACACAACGAGTCACAATGGCTAATGAACAAGGACAAATGATTTACACGACGAGTCACAATGACTAATGAACTAGGACAAATGATTCACACAATGAGTCACAACGACTAATAAACAAGGACAAATGGTTCACACAACGAGTCACAAGGACTAATGAAAAAGGACAAATGATTCACACAAAGAGTAACAATGACTAATAAACAAGGACAAATGGTTCACACGAAGAGTCACAATGGCTAATGAACTAGGACAAATGATTCACACAAAGAGTCACAATGACTAATAAACAAGGACAAATGGTTCACACAATGAATCACAAGGACTAATGTACAAGGACAAATGATTCACACGACGACTCACAATGACTAATGAACTAGGATAAATGATTCCCACAAAGAGTGACAATGACTAATAAACAAGGACAAATGGTTCACACAACGACTCAGAAGGACTAATGAACAAGGACAAATAATTCACACAACGAGTCACAATGACTAATAAACAAGGATAAATGGTTCACACAACGAGTCACAAGGACTAATGAACAAGGACAAATGATTCACACAACGAGTCATAATGGCTAATGAACTAGGACAAATGATTCACACAAAGAGTCACAACGACTAATAAACAAGGACAAATGGTTAAAACAACGAGTCACAAGGACTAATGAACAAGGACAAATGATTCATACAACGAGTCACAATGTGTAATTAACTAGGACAAGTGATTCACACAAAGAATCACAATAACTAATGAACAAGGACAAATGATTCACACAACGAGTGACAATGGCTAATGAACAAGGACAAATGATTCACACGACGAGTCACAATGACTAATGAACTAGGACAAATGATTCACACGACGAGTCACAATGACTAATGAACTAGGACAAATGATTCACACGACGAGTCACAATGACTAAAAAACAAGGACAAATGGTTCATACAACGAGTCACAAGGACTAATGAACAAGGGCAAATGATTCACACGACGAGTCACAATGACTAATGAACTATGACAAATGATTCACACAAAGAGTCACAATGACTAATAAACAAGGACAAATGGTTCACACAACGAGTCACAATGACTAATGAACTAGGACAAACGATTCACACAAAGAGTCACAAGGACTAGTGAACAAGGACAAATGATTCACACGACGAGTCACAATGTCTAATAAACAAGGACAAATGGTTCACACAACGAGTCACAAGGACTAATGAAAAACGACAAATGAATCACACAACGAGTCACAATGACTAATAAACAAGGACAAATGGTTCACACAACGAGTCACAAGGACTAATGAACAAGGACAAATGATTCACACAAAGAGTCACAATGACTAATGAACTAGGACAAATGATTTACACGACGAGTCACAATGACTAATGAACTAGGACAAATGATTCACACAAAGAGTCACAATGACTAAAAAACAAGGACAAATGGTTCATACAACGAGTCACAAGGACTAATGAACAAGGGCAAATGATTCACACGACGAGTCACAATGACTAATGAACTATGACAAATGATTCACACAAAGAGTCACAATGACTAATAAACAAGGACAAATGGTTCACACAACGAGTCACAATGACTAATGAACTAGGACAAACGATTCACACAAAGAGTCACAAGGACTAGTGAACAAGGACAAATGATTCACACGACGAGTCACAATGTCTAATAAACAAGGACAAATGGTTCACACAACGAGTCACAAGGACTAATGAAAAACGACAAATGAATCACACCACGAGTCACAATGACTAATAAACAAGGACAAATGGTTCACACAACGAGTCACAAGGACTAATGAACAAGGACAAATGATTCACACAAATAGTCACAATGACTAATGAACTAGGACAAATGATTCACACGACGAGTCACAATGACTAATGAACTAGGACAAATGATTCACACAAAGAGTCACAGTGACTAACAAACAAGGACAAATGGTTCACACAACGAGTCACAAGAACTAATGAACAAGGACAAATGATTCACACAACGAGTCACAATGACTAATAAACAAGGACAAATAGTTCACACAACGAGTCATTATGACTAATGAACAAGGACAAATGATTCACACAACGAGTCACAACGACTAATGTACTAGGATAAATGATTCACACAACGAGTCGCAATGACTAATGAACAAGGACAAATGATTCACACAACGAGTCACAATGAGTAATTAACTAGGATAAAGGATTCACACAAAGAGTCACAAGAAATAATGACCAAGGACAAATGATTTACACAACGAGTCACAATGAGTAATTAACTAGGACAAATGATTCACAACAAAGAGTCATAATAACTAATGAACAATGACAAATGGTTCAAACAACGAGTCACAAGAACTAATGAACAAGGACAAATGATTCACACAACGAGTCATAATGACTAATGAATAATGACAAATGGTTCGCACAACGAGTCACAATGTGTAATTAACTAGGACAAATGATTCACACAAAGAGTCACAATAACTAATGAACAAGGACAAATGATTCACACAACGAGTCACAATGGCTAATGAACAAGGACAAATGATTCACACGACGAGTCACAATGACTAATGAACTAGGACAAATGATTCACACAAAGAGTCACAACGACTAATAAACAAGGACAAATGGTTCACACAACGAGTCACAAGGACTAATGAACAGGGACAAATGATTCATACGACGAGTCACAATGACTAATGAACTAGGACAAATGATTCACACAAAGAGTCACAATGACTAATAAACAAGGACAAATGATTCACACGACGAGTCACAATGACTAAGAACTAGGACAAATGATTCACACAAAGAGTCACAACGACTAATAAACAAGGACAAATGGTTCACACAACGAGTCACAAGGACTAATGAACAAGGACAAATGATTCACACGACGAGTCACAATGACTAATGAACAAGGACAAATGATTCACACAAAGAGTCACAATGACTAATAAACAAGGACAAATAATTCACACAACGAGTCACAATGACTAATAAATAAGGATAAATGGTTCACACAACGAGTCACAAGGACTAATGAACAAGGACAAATGATTCACACAACGACTCACAATGGCTAATGAACTAGGACAAATGATTCACACAAAGAGTCACAACGACTAATAAACAAGGACAAATGGTTCAAACAACGAGTCACAAGGACTAATGAACAAGGACAAATGATTCATACAACGAGTCACAATGTGTAATTAACTAGGACAAATGATTCACACAAAGAATCACAATAACTAATGAACAAGGACAAATGATTCACACAACGAGTGACAATGGCTAATGAACAAGGACAAATGATTCACACGACGAGTCACAATGACTAATGAACTAGGACAAATGATTCACACGACGAGTCACAATGACTAATGAACTAGGACAAATGATTCACACAAAGAGTCACAATGACTAAAAAACAAGGACAAATGGTTCATACAACGAGTCACAAGGACTAATGAACAAGGACAAATGATTCACACGACGAGTCACAATGACTAATGAACTATGACAAATGATTCACACAAAGAGCCACAATGACTAATAAACAAGGACAAATGGTTCACACAACGACTCACAATGACTAATGAGCTAGGACAAACGATTCACACAAAGAGTCACAAGGACTAGTGAACAAGGACAAATGATTCACACGACGAGTCACAATGCCTAATAAACAAGGACAAATGGTGATGTGTAAACACCCACCCCTTACAATATTTTGGCAATTTGTGAAGTTGCAGGAAAAAGGATCAACTTCTAAATTTGGTTTGAGTACTCTAATGGACTCCTAAATTCATGAAAATTTGCAGGAATTAAGCTTGACACCTTAACTAAATTCTGTGAAAATTACAAGATTTTAGGAGACTCAGAAGTAAATTAAATAAATTACTAAACCAGAACTGACAGAGAAAGAGCAGTCTGCCAGTGTGGGTGTAATTGTGAAGTAAAGGAGGTAAATTTGAGATATAATTGTTCAACTGTCTTCCACAGCAAGCACAGGAAGCTAACTAAACAATTTGGGATGTTTAACTCAAGAAAACCACAGCTTAACACAGGAATACTCGAGTTGAAATGACAATAAAGCTCAAACAATCCACAGCATGCACAGGACTGTTCTCACCCTATTACCAGGTCCTTATTCAATACTCACAGCAAGCACAGAGTATCAATAAGCCTGACTCTACCCTATGTTTCTAACATAAGATTTAAGAGATTTGAATTGAGAGTAAAACTCAGATTTTCATTCATAAACAAATGCCTCCTCTAACGATCGATGCAAGGGTCCTTATATAGGCCTTGTCTTTAGGTTAAACATGAAATAAAGGTTCATCTAAGGGCCAGGATTGTCCCATAAGTCAGGACAAAGTCTAGATAATATATTACAACGGCAAAAAGATCATAAATGTAAACTAGAGTGAAAACAAATTAAGTTTGCGGAGAGGACAATCAGTGACAAAGTGACATCTTTGTTGCCTTTCAAGTTTTTCTGTGGTAGTTGAAGCTTTTTCTGCTCATGTGAGGACGAGTGGTCTCCTTGGTCTTGACTTAGAGTCCAAGCACCCTCTGATATATGGAAACTTAAGTTAAAGAAGCCTCACACACAGCTTTTCCTTGGTTTGTCCATAAATGGCAATGTACTTTTGGAATCTCTCCTTTCCTGCAACTTGCTTTCAGACTGGTTTTTCAATACTTTGCAATGAGAATTGGACCTGGCTCCCTAGGACTTTTTGATGCTCACATGAGTGTTTTATCAGCTGGCCATGGTGGCAGCTGATGGTTTGCCTTGTACTGGTACTTAGGAGCCTGCAAAGTAGGCAGATCGACTGGGCTAGGTAGGAGTGGTCATGGCCTGTTGTTGCCTGAGTTGCTTGACCATGGAATAGTTGGTTGCCCTGGTTACTAGCTCCTGCATCAACCCCTCCTGGTTGAACAGGGCTTGTCCTCAAGCCTGTAACCTCCTCATCCCCTGAGTCTTCATAGTATGGACTGAGATCACCCACATTAAAAGTCCCATGCACCCCATAGTCACCTGGCAGATCAATCTTGTATGCATTTGGCCCAATCTTTTCAATAACTTCAAATGGACCATCCGATCTTGGCATGAGTTTATTTTTCCTTTTGCTGTAACCTTTCCTTCCTCAGATGTATCCATACTAGATCTCCTGGTTCAAACACTTTCTTCCCCTTAGACACCTTAAGATGTTTCTGGTATTGCTCATTTGTTCTTTCAATTTGCCTTTTCACTGCTCATGTAGTTTCAATTGTTCACTCTTTTCTTGGCATCCAGGTTGATGTTTTCTTTAGGTACAGAAGATAAATCTAGGGGCATAAGTGGATTGACCCCATAGACTACCTCAAAAGGATGTGCCCGATTGCGTTGATGGTGCCCTGTTGAATGCAAACTCTGCTGCTGCTAGCTTTAGGTCCCAATCTTTTAGGCTCTTGCTGACAAGACACCTTAAAATCCTTCCCAATGTTCTATTAGTGACCTCAGTTTGGCCATCTGTTTGTGGGTGGTGAGAGGTGTTGAACAAGAGCTTGGTTTTAAGCAACTTCCATAGAGTCTTCCAAAAATATCCCATGAATTTTGTGTCCCTGTCTCTACAATGGTTTTTGGAACTCCATGGAGTCTCACAATCTCCTTCAAGAATAGCTCAAAGAACACTTGCTGCATCCTCTGTCTTTTTGCAAGCTACAAAGTGAGCCATCTTATCAACCTCGTCCACCACAACCATCACAGAATCTTTCCCTCTCTGTGTTCTTGGTAGGGCCACAATGAAGTCCATGCTTAAGTCTTCCCATGGTTTGCTTGGTACTGGTAGGGGAGTGTATGGACCAGGTTGGAAAGAACTCTTGGAGAGCTGGCATTTTGAGCACCTTCTGAGGATAATCTGAACATCACCCATCATTCTTGGCCAATGGAATTGGTCCTGTAATATTTCCAAGGTCTTTTGGACACCAAAGTGCCCCCCCATTCCTCCTGAGTGGACTTCCCTGATCAAGAGATCTCTGTAAGACCCCCTTGGAACACATAGCTTGTTGCCCTGGAATAGGAAACCTTCCTGTAGTAGATACTTGCTTCCCCTGTTCCTATGCCCTTGATCCGAGTAATCCACTCCTCTGAGAAGTCAGGATCTTCCTTATACAATTCTTTCATGAATTCAAACCCAAGAACCCTGTTGGACATAACTGAAAGCAAGGAATGCCTTCTTGATAATGCATCTGCCACCACATTTTTCTTACCTTCCTTGTATTTGCTGGAGAAGGTAAAGGACTGCAAGAACTCCACCCATTTGGCATGCCTGAAATTTAACTTGTGCTGGCCATTGATGTACTTCAAGGCTTCATGATCAGAGTGTAGTACAAATGGCTTAGGTTTAAGGTAATGATTCCAATGCATCAAGGCTCTGATGATTGCATAGAACTCTTTATCATAGGTGGAATATTTCAGTTTGGCCCCATTCAACTTCTCACTGAAATATGCTACAGGCTTCTGGCTTTGAATCAGTACTGCTCCAATTCCTACCCCACTAGCATCACATTCCACTTCAAATAGCTGATCAAAATCAGGTAGCTTTAGGATAGGAGTGTTACACATGAGTTGCTTGATTTTTTCAAAAGACTGCTGAGCTTGTTCAGTCCATTGAAACTCCCCCTTCCTCATACATTCAGTGATGGGTGCCACCACTGTGCTGAAATTCTTGATAAATCTCCTGTAGAAGGATGCTAACCCATGAAAACTCCTTACTTCAGTGACTGTAGTAGGGGTTGGCCAAGATTGCATTGCTGCAATTTTCTCTTGGTCAACAGAAATGCCTCTTCCCGATATCGGTAACCCAGAATGCAACCTCCTCAACCATAAAGGTGCATTTCTCCAGCTTGCCATACAGCTTCTGCTCTCTGAGGATTTTAAACACCACTTCCAGATGTTTAAGATGTTCTCCTTGGTCTTGCTATACACCAAGTATGTCATCAAAGTAGACAACAAAGAAACTTGCCTGACATGGCCTCAAAGACTTCATCATTAATCTCATGAAGGTACTGGGTGCATTTGACAGTTCAAAAGGCATTACAAGCCACTCATATAGGCCATGTTTTGTTTTGAAAGCAGTCTTCCATTCATCCCCTTCCCTAATCCTCACTTGATGGTATCCTTGCCTTAGATCAATCTTAGAAAATATGTCAACCACTCAACTCATCAAGCATATCATCTAATCTGGGGATTGGGAACCTATACTTGACTGTGATGTTGTTTATAGCTCTGCTATCTGTGCACATCCTCCAGGTGCCATCTTTCTTTGGTACTAGGAGTGCAGGGACTGCACATGGACTAAGAGATTCCCTCACAAATCCCTTTGTCATTAGCTCCTCAATCTGGTGTTGTAACTCCTTTGTAGCATTTGGATCACATCTGTAAGCTGGCTTGTTTGGGAGCACTGAACCAGGGACAAGATCAATGTGGTGTTCAATGCCCCTTAATGGAGGTAATCCACTAGGCAGCTCATCTGGAAACACTTCCTGGAACCTTTGAATCAAAGGGGCAACAACAGCTGTGGGCACAACAGTTTCTCCTTTTGGTTTACTTCCCGGATAACAAAGATAAGAATTGGCTGTTCTTGCCTGATCTCCTTAATCATGGCTGCCTCAGATAAGAACAGTACTCCACTCACTTCTTCTGGGACATTAGGACTGCCATAGTCCCTCTGGTTTGGTGGTAATGGGGTCAAGGTGACCTTCTTGCCTTGATGTTTGAACATATATACATTGTCCTTCCCTTGGTGTGTGGTATTCCTGTCATATTCCCAAGGTCTTCCAAGTAGCATGTGACAGGCATCCATGGGTACCACATCACACAACACTTCATCCTTGTACATTTTCCCAATGGAGAAGGAAATAATGCACTGTTTGTCCACTTTCACTCCTGAATCCTTACTTAGCCACCTCAATTTGTAAGGGTTAGGGTGTTCTTGTGTTGGTAAACCCAGCTTGCTAACCATGGTGGTGGAGGCAACATTAGTGCAGCTACCCCCATCAATAATGAGGTTACAAACTCTTCCTGACAAGACACCTACTTCGAATATCATAGATCTCTCGGTCGCCTTCTAAGGGGGCTTGCTGAGAGTGCATGACCCTCCAAAGGAACAAACTGTGCCCTGTATCAGGATGAGCAACAATCTGGTCTGGACTGGTTTCTTTCTCAGACTCCACCTCCTCTAAAACAAGAGCCTCATCTGATGCGAGTTGGGATACGGATCAATGGAAGGACGGATTCAATAAATGTCGGATATCAGTTTAATGCATTCCGATGATTATTTGGGGTTGGTTTAATGAATCTCGGGATGATTAAATGAATATCGACTTTATTGAATATGGTCCAAATGTGTATCACGCACGTTTACCAAGAGGAGGACGTCCCACAAGGCCTCTTCAACTTACTCTTTCAGATTTCTTTTTACTTTTGACTTTACCTCTTCATTTGCTTAGCTTTACCTTTTGATCTTCTAAGCTTTAACTCTTCTACTTCTTAGCTGGTTGTTTGAATTCTTGGCTACTATATAAAGCCTTGAAGCTTATGAATAAAATGAATGAAGAAATTTAGAAAAAACTTGTTTTGAGTTGAAAATGGTTGCGGCCAATCCTTTGTTATTGTTTGACGCGTTTCAAGCATTAACCCGAGTTATAATCAATAGGTCTTGATTATAGTTCACCATTGTTTGAGTTATAGGTCTAGCTCAAGCAAATATCCCATTGGTTCGATTTATTCACATATTTCGAAACAAATATCTTTATTTCTTGTTTCTTTCACAATATAAAAAAACACATAAACATTACTTTTCAATTTCCGCTGCCAATTCGCATCATATGGTATCAGAGCTTCGGCTCTTGATTTTCCATAATCGAGACGGTCCTAGGCGTGTCAAAGCCAACTTTTTAGTTGAATTTCCGATTGCGATTGGAGTTCAAAGGTTAAACTTGAACAGGTAGTTCGAGGGTTAATCGGTTTTGCATCTCGGGAACAAGTTTCTAAGAATTTGTTATTCAAGGAGCGACGGAGACAAAAAAAAAAAAAAAAAAAAAAGTACTGTTCACGAGTCGTGTCACTGTTCATCCGTGAGAAAAAAAAAGAAATCTGAAAGAGTAAGTTGAAGAGGCCTTGTGGGACGTCCTCCTCTTGGTAAACGTGCGTGATACACATTTGGACCATATTCAATAAAGTCGATATTCATTTAATCATCCCGAGATTCATTAAACAATAACCCCAAATAATCATCGGAATGCATTAAACTGATATCCGACATTTATTGAATCCGTCCTTCCATTGATCCGTATCCCAACTCGCATCAAGTAATATGTCTTACTTGTTCAAACACTATCCCTTTATTCACAAAAACTAGAACAGGTCGTACCTAGTACGTTCGGTTCGCCAAAAAATACAAACAGTCCGCTAGTTTTGTTATTCTTGTTATTTTATCAATCAGTTCTGAGGATTGGGCGTACCTAGTATGAACAGTCCACGTACCTGTTTGATTCGTGTGATTTTGCTGCCAATTCGAATTATTCGACAAACGGACAGTCATCAACACTGTCTAGTTTGTTAAGTTTCCGCTGTCAAGTCAATTCCGCTGCCCAATTTCGTATCAGAGTCACAATGGCTAATTAACTACGACAACTGATTCATAAAACGAGTCATAATAACTAATGAAAAAGGACAAATGATTCACAACGAGTCACAATGTGTAATTAATTAGGACAAATGATTCACACAAAGAGTCAGAACGACTAATGAACAAGGACAAATGATACACACAACAAGTCACAATGAGTAATTAAATAGGACAAATGATTGACACAAAGAGTCACAATGACTAATGAACAAGGACAAATGATTCACACAACGAGTCACAATGACTAATAAGCAAGTAGAAATGGTTCACACAACGAGTCACAAGGACTAATGAACAAGGACAAATGATTCACACAACGAGACACAATGACTAATGAACAAGGACAAATGGTTCACAGAACGAGTCACAAGGACTAATGAACAAGGACAAATGATTCACACAACGACTCACAATGACTATTGAACTATGACAAATGATTCACACAAAGAGTCACAACGACTAATAAGCAAGGAGAAATGGTTCACATAACGAGTCACAAGGACTAATGACCAAAGACAAATGATTCACATGACGAGTCACAATGACTAATGAACTTGGACAAATGATTTACACAAAGAGTCAAATGACTAATAAACAAGGACAAATTGTTCACACAACGAGTCACAAGTGATGCGAACCAAGCTAGTGACTCAGAGTTAGTTGATGAGCAGGACGAATTGGTTGTGAACACTCACGGTAATGGTCTGATGTTGGCTCGTAATTTTCAGCCTATGAGCTCCAATTATCCTTCCTTTGTGAATTTGCTAAGTATGGAATAGAGGAGCTGATGGGGGAGCACGCATGCCAAGGGAGGACGATCCAAGCTTTACATTTTACTTGCATTTTCAGATTATGTTTACAATAATATCTTAGCTTAATTAGTGATTGTCTAAGTTCAATGAACTAGTAGCTTTAAGTATTGTAATTAAGTGAAGAGTGATTGCTCAACTCTTCACCTTGCTAGAATTTGGACGGCTGCCTTGAGGCTATATAAAGCCTTCAAGTTCATGAATAAAATCATTCAGAAATTTGCTCAAACTTTTGTTTACAAAAATCGTTTCTTGCTTAGAAACAAAACTGGTTTTGATTGGAACGCGATTCTAATTAAAATTCTCGAGTTGTTGATCAATAGGTCTTGATCTCACTCACCTTGATCAAGTAATAGGTCTTGCTTGTTCAAAACACTATCCCTTATACACAAAAATCAGAACTGGTCGTACCTAGTACGTTCGGTTCACCAAAAACAGTCCGTTAATTTTAAAGCTTTTGATTTCTATATTGATCGTTTCAGTCTCATACAAGACCTAGTACGAACAGTCCTCAAAGACTGTCCAATCGTTCTTAATTCCGCTTGCTCGATTCAGATCATTTGTGGTATCGAGCTTGCTCTTGATCCTTATTTATCTATGGATTTTGATAATCCTAACTTTTTGCAGCAACTCCGTGATGCCTTGAGAAACGTGCAAGAAAGGGATGATAGGTGGCAACCAAGGCGTTATGAAAGGGTGGCTGAACCGTTCAAAGTTAACGAACTACCTGAGTTCGTTGGAGGGGCTGATCCCGAGGCCTATTTGGAGTGGGAACGGAAGATAGATCGTATGTTTGATTTCAAGGAATTGGATGATGAGAAAAGGTGCAAGTATGCAATTCTGAAATTAAGCAAGGGAGCATCTCTTTGGTTTGAAGGGTTGAAGGCCAAGAGGGTGCGCGCGGGGAAGGAAAAGATAGATTCTTGGGAGTCTCTGAAACGTAAACTTCGTAAAAGGTATGTGCCAACGACCCATAGGTTAGCTACATATCGTAAGATTGCTGATTTGAGACAAGGAAAATCAAGTGTTAGAGAGTATATTGATGAATTTGAAAACTTATGTTTGATGGATGAATTGGAGGAAGTAGAAGAACAGAAAATGTCTAGATTTTTGCGTGGATTGAATTATAACATTGCTAGTTCTGTTGAGTTATACCCATATTCTGATTTTGATACTCTTTGTGGTCTTTGTTTGAAATTGGAGTCACAAGGGAAGTCTAAATATGGGGGAGGGTCGAGTTCAGACTCGGGAAAGAATAAGTCGTGGACAAAACCGAAACAACCCCAAAAACCGAAACACCTAGTAGCTCGTTTGTGAGTCCTAACAAAGCCACGGCACCACCAAACACTACCCCTAGGACCACGGCCAAGGAGACTAATCTGTCCAAAGTCCGTTGTTTCAAATGTCAAGGTTTCGGTCATTATCAAAGTACGTGTCCAAACAAAAGAGTCGTGACCTTGAGAGAAGCGGTAGAGTGTAGGGATGAGTTGTTGGCCGAGGAAGAACGGGTGGGTGAACTGTTTAATCTGAATGAAGGTGAGGAAGAGGACGAGTTAGTAGAGGATTATGAGGCACCAATTTACGACACAAATCTGGTTTTGCGAACCTTGCAAGTAAAGACTATACCTACTGATTCGGAGCAGAGAAATCAATTGTTTCATACCAAGTGTCGGGTAAATGATAAGCGGTGTAGTTTAATTATCGATGGGGGTAGTTGTACCAACGTGGCCTCTTCTGAAATGGTGTCAAAATTGGGACTTGTGACTACTAAACACCCACAACCATATGCATTACATTGGCTAGATGATGGCAGCAGCGTTAAAGTGTCCAAACAGGCCCATGTTGGCTTGGTTATGGGTTCCTATGTCGATGAGGTGTTGTGTGACGTTATTCCCATGGATGATATTTTGTTGGGACGGCCATGGCAATATGACCGGGATGTGTTGCATAGAGGGAGGAGTAACGAGTATGAGTTGAAGGATAAAGGGAAACGAATTGTGCTTAAACCCATGTCACCACAAGCTGTCCGTGCTTTAGGTTCAAAACCGAAAGCAAAAGCCCATGTTGCTATGTTGATTGGAGAACGGGATGTGGAGCGTGACATTGATCATGGAGAGCAAGTTTATTTGCTTGTTGCTAAAGAAAATTCGAGTGCTAATGTTGTTTTGCAGGAACATAACCCAATTGACGATTTGCTTGAAGAGTTTGGGGATGTGTTTCTCGATGAATTGCCCGCTGGTTTGCCTCCTATTCGAGGCATTGAACATCAAATTGACCTTATTCCGGGTTCAACTCTTCCAAACAAGGCTGCTTATCGATGTAATCTGGAAGAAACAAAAGAACTTCAAAGGCAAATTGATGAGTTGATGGAGAGGGGTTATGTGCGTGAAAGTATGAGTCCTTGTGCTGTTCCGGTGTTACTCGTACCAAAGAAAGATGGTTCATGGCGTATGTGTGTTAATAGCCGTGTTGTAAACAACATAACCATCAAATATCGCTTTCCAATACCGAGACTTGATGATATGCTTGCCGAACTTCATGGTTCGGTTATCTTCTCAAAATCGACCTTAGAAGTGGTTACCATCAGATTCGGATGCGTGAGGGTGATGAATGGAAGACGACTTTTAAAACGAAGCATGGATTGTGTGAATCATTTGTCCTTGATAATTAGTCATTGTGACTCGTTGTGTAAATCATTTGTCCTTATTCATTAGTGCTTGTGACTCGTTGTGTGAAACATTTGTCCTTGTTCGTTAGTCATTGTGACTCATTCTATGAATCATTTGTCCTTGTTCATTAGTGCTTGTGACTTGTTGTGTGAAACATTTGTCCTTGTTCGTTAGTCATTGTGATTCCTTGTGTGAATCATTAATCCTAGTTAATCAGTCATTGTGACTCGTTGTGTGAATCATTTGTCCTTATTCCTTCGTCATTGTGACTCATTGTGTGAATCATTTGTCCTAGTTAATTAGTCATTGTGACTCGTTGTGTAAATCATTTGTCCATGTTCATTAGTCCTTGTGACTCGTTGTGTGAATCATTTGTCCTTCTTCATTAGTCATTGTGACTCGTTGTGTGAGTCATTTGTCCTAGTTAATTAGGCATTGTGACTCGTTGTGTGAATCATTTGTCCTAGTTAATTAGTCATTGTGACTCGTTGTGTGAATCATTTGTCCTTGTTCATTAGTGCTTGTGACTCATTGTGTGAACCATTTGTCCTTGTTCGTTAGTCATTGTGACTCGTTGTGTGAATCTAATGTCCTAGTTATTTAGTCATTGTGACTCGTGTGAATAATTTGTCCTTGTTCATTAGTCATTGTGACTCGTTGTGTGAATCATTTGTCCTTGTTCATTAGTCATTGTGACTCGTTGTGTGAATCATTTGTCCTAGTTAATTAGTCATTGTGACTCGTTTTGTGAATCATTTGTCCTTGTTAATTAGTCATTGTGACTCGTTGTGTGAATCATTTGTCCTTGTTCATTAGTGCTTGTGACTCATTGTGTGAACCATTTGTCCTTGTTCGTTAGTCATTGTGACTCGTTGTGTGAATCTTTTGTCCTAGTTAATTAGTCATTGTGACTCGTTGTGTGAATCATTTGTCCTTGTTAATTAGTGCTTGTGACTCATTGTGTGAACCATTTGTCCTTGTTCCTTAGTCATTGTGACTCGTTGTGTGAATCTAATGTCCTAGTTATTTAGTCATTGTGACTCGTGTGAATCATTTGTCCTTGTTCATTAGTCATTGTGACTCGTTGTGAATCATTTGTCCTTGTTCATTAGTCATTGTGACTCGTTGTGTGAATCATTTGTCCTAGTTAATTAGGCATTGTGACTCGTTGTGTGAATCATTTGTCCTTGTTAATTAGTCATTGTGACTCGTTGTGTGAATCATTTGTCCTTGTTCATTAGTGCTTGTGACTCATTGTGTGAACCATTTGTCCTTGTTCGTTAGTCATTGTGACTCGTTGTGTGAATCTTTTGTCCTAGTTAATTAGTCATTGTGACTCGTTGTGTGAATCATTTGTCCTTGTTCATTAGTGCTTGTGACTCATTGTGTGAACCATTTGTCCTTGTTCGTTAGTCATTGTGACTCGTTGTGTGAATCTAATGTCCTAGTTATTTAGTCATTGTGACTCGTGTGAATCATTTGTCCTTGTTCATTAGTCATTGTGACTCGTTGTGTGAATCATTTGTCCTTGTTCATTAGTCATTGTGACTCGTTGTGTGAATCATTTGTCCTAGTTAATTAGGCATTG